>NW_001855893.1:7292-11705 GCF_000209125.1 Entamoeba dispar SAW760
GCACATTCACCAAATATAATTGTGGTTTGTAACAATTAAACAAAAGATATTCTAATTCATTACCGTTATTAATCTTTTAAGTTTTAAATAATAATTAACCAAATTAAATTAAATACAACAAGGAAGATTTTATTTAATTGATAAAATTGAAAGAGGATTGGCATGGTATAAAATAAAGAAAAAAGGTAACCCAATTGATGACGCCTGTTTAATGTAATCAGTTATTTAAAATTTTATTGTTGTATTAAACTTGAATAATTCTAATAATTGATAATGAAAAAATGAAGCTCAAATTATTATAAAAATTTCTAAATATCTAACAAAAAAGAATAAAAATTAAAATAAAAAGAACTTAGGCAACAATTTAAATGTAACACAACAATCAAAGTCTAAGAAATTAATCATTAGCTTGTTCTGTTTTGATTTGGGTTGGGACTTGTTTCTTTAAAAGATATAGTTCAGTTGCCAATCTTTTCCATTGGTCTTGTTTTTCTTTTTGTTCACTGAGTAATTGTTCTACTCTCATTTGAAGTTGAGCAATTTCATCTATTTGTTCACTTACTAAAAAATAAGTTTTGTTATTCCCACTTTCATGCAAAATAAAAACAAACACTTTTGAGATAATTCCATCTTTTTATTTCTTATTCCACTAAACTCATTCCATAACTCTCCAAGATATTCTCTAATTGCGTTTACATGACTATCATATTTTGCATAAATATTGTTTTGTTCTTCAGCTTCCATTAATCGTTATTTTGTTTTTCAGTCTTTTAAGTTCATTTTTATTTTATTTTTTGTTTTTTTTATTGTAACTTTAAAATAGCTTCTTTTTTTATTAATTATAGTTTCTTCTGTTTTTCTCTTTTTTCTAAAACATAATTTTTTATTTTTTGTTATTAATGGAAGGAACTGAAGAAAAAGAGAAAGATACTAAATTATTGTTTTCATGCAAAATAACAAGTGGGATATTATTTACTCATCATTAAGTAGATTGAAAGGAAATGAAAGGGAAATTCCCTTTTCATTAAATATTTTCAATTCGAGAGAAGACATTGTCATGATGTTATTGTTCATTGAGAAAAATGGATCAACTATTGGATGTATTGTATTAATTAATAAATTAATAAAAGAGTTAATAGAACATAAAGAGGTTGTTGAACTTTTTGACAACCAATTATTTTTCCATATACTTCAACTGAGAAAGAGTTGTAATAATAAAATTGTTTGCTCTTTATTAAATAAATTAGAGAGTGTTATCATTATTATACAATTTGTTAGATATCACATGAGTATAGAAGTATGGATGAATTCATTAGGACATTATTTTGGAAATGAAATAGACTTAGAAGTATGGAAATGTTTGAATGAGATTCAAAATATTTTTCTTAAGAAAACACTTCCTTTTCAAAGTGTTTATCAAATTAAAACTGAATTACTCTTTCCGATGACGTCATATTATTCCACTCTTTTGAGTCAAGGAAGGAATGGTATTATTAGATTTAATATACTTTCGTTATTGATTGAAATAAACAAAGAGGCAGAGAGTGATGACAAATATTGGGATCTTATAAATGAAGAAATAATTCTCAATGCATTTGAATATTATTACGAAAGTGAAGATATTTCAATCTTTGATTTTATCTCAAACTTTTGCGAAGTCAAGAGGATGACTATTTCAAAAAGAAAAGTTTTTGTTAAGAATTTTATTAAAGCAAGTTCTCGACTATTAAACAATTATTGTTTTAAAGACATACAACACATTAAATATATTGTCAGAACATTGTATAAATTCTTAACATGTTTTACCTTATTAGATAATCAAATAGATTATCTAAAATCGTTATATATATTTACTATTCAATATGTTCAATTAAATAACTTTGATATTATTTATTATTTACTTCTTACTTGGAAAAGATTAATTGAAATAACATCAATACGTTCCTATCCTTTAGACCATTCATTTAAACAACCATTATGTGATGTTATAATAAAAGTATTTCCTCATATACAATCTCTACTTAATGGTTTAATAACATTAGATTTAAATAAAGATAATGTTGAAACTGATGATACAACAACAATTAATGACTTTTATGATTCAATTGGTGTCATTTGTAAATTTTGTTTAAATAATATTCAACCACATTTACTAATACAGCTCCATCATTGCATTAAATCAAATGATATCTCATCTTTTCTTATTTTACTTCAAATAATAAATAAAATTATTGCAAATTCTGGTATAAGTAATAAAGAAGAGGAAATTACTGATATAAAAGAATCTGAACTTATTCAATCAATTCTTTCTATATTAAACCTTACAAATATAACAAATTTTGGTGATAATGGATCTATTTGTATTATTGAATTTTTAAAAGAGTTAAGGGGAATTGCGTTAAACAGAAGTAATGAGAAAGTTTGTTGTGAATTGACATGTATTTTAATGGAATTAATGTAAATTAATAAATAGGGATTACATCTTATTGATTTTGGAATAAACTCATTGACAGATTTTTGTTCTCAGTCATTACAAATAACTGAATTAATCACTAGAAAATGGAGTGGAAATAAACAAGTTTTAATTAAAGTATTTGAGTGGTATGAAATATTATTAAAAACAACGGGAACATTTGAAGAAATAAGAAAATATTTTTATCAACAAAAAATTCTTGAAAAGTACATGACTATTACTTGTAAATGCAAAGGAAGTTTAGAAGAAAAGAAAGAATTAATTACATTAATATTTAAAGTAGTTTCTAAAGTATTGATTACATATAAAAATGATATGTCTTCTTCTTTAGAATTTATTGAATCAAAACAATTATTTGAATTTCTTCATTTAATGATTTGTAATAATTTAACAGAACAAGAGTTATTTATTAATTGTATTGGTTGGAAATTATTATTAAAAGATTGTAAAACCTCTTCTCAACAAAATATGATGACAATTCAATCATTTATCATTGCAAATATTATTCCATTATTGTTTAAATGGTATTCATCTTCAAACAATCTTATTAAAAAAGAAATCTTTCATTTTGTAAAACAGTTAGTTCAATTAACTCAAATCCCATCTGAATGTGAATACCAAATTCAAATATCACAAAAAGTAATCAACAATTTTATATATCCATTACTTTCAGACCAAAATAAATCTATGGATGAAGTTAAATCAATAATAAAAATATATGACACATTATTATCGTCTCATTATTATGATATTTCTTATTCATTATTCTACCATGATACAATAATTATTCAATGTTTTAAAATTATTCATTATTATCTCCCTAAAATTATTAGTGATTCAATGAAAATGAATAACACTCTCAATAGATTTATTAATTTAACAACACAATTCATCTCTAAAAAAATTATTCAATTTGATACTCTATTTATATTTTCTCTCTTTGAGTTAATTACACTAACATATAACAAACATTTTGTTCAGACATATTCTTTAAATAAATTATTAAAGGTACTATTCATTTTCATTCGATTTAATGACTCTTCCTTATTTAATACTTCTCAATGTATAACATTTTCAGAAAATATTATAATTCAGTCAATCTCTAACGCAGCAGAACATTATGATAGTTTATATTCAGAACTTATTCAAACAATAATAACTTATTACCCTTCTTTATTATCACAGTCAATCTCTATTCAATCTTCAATCCCATCTGATAAAAGTTCTATATATAGAAGAATGGTTACTGAATTAGAACAAAGACTGTTAAATAACAATAAAACCTTTTCATACTCAAGTTGGCTTTACTCATTTATAAATGCCATCTACCCACCATCTAATGAATAAATATTTGTTTAGTTATGTACTAAAGAATTTAGTGAAAGAAGAGATAGTAAGATACAAGTCATTAAAAAAATAGAAGAATGAACAATAAAAAAAAACTAGAAAATTTAATATATTTAATTCTAATAATAATAGGAGTCGTGGTTTATCATTACTTAACAAAAGAATAATAAACAAAAAATATTTAATAATTGTTATTAAAGATATACGAAAAACAAATGTGGAAGATATGTTAATGAGAAAACTAATAAAATTGGTGAAAGATTAAATAACTCAAATTCATTTGTACTTTCATTAGAATCAAATGAAAGACTGAATGTATAATGAAATATAATATCATGGAAACCTAAAATACACTTTATTTATATAGTCAATTACAAGATTATTGATTGTCATTCTAAACAAATTAAAAAAAATTAATCAATTTATTTATAAAAAGAAAAATATTTATGAAATTTTTTAAGTGTATATTTCAAAACAATTAAATAAAAAAATAAAGAAAAAATAAACAAAAGAAAATAAGAAAATAAACAGAAATTAATTAAATATTATGTTTTGAGAAAGAATGATATTTGATAATTCATTTGAAGATTTTG
>NW_001855892.1:0-1051 GCF_000209125.1 Entamoeba dispar SAW760
GTTCATAAATATTTTCAGTTAGAGAAATTCAAACAGTTGTTAATCAAATATCACTTTAAACATTATTTACAATTCCACCAATTCATTGTGATTTTCAATTAATTACATTTTGTATTGTTGTTTTATTATATTTATTTCATTCTTTATAACATTAATAAGATTATTATAATTAATTGAAATTGTTTTTGATACAAAGAATAACAGTACATAACTCAATTTTTGAACTGTTTGTTTTATAGATAATTGAATAAAATCAATAATTTGTTGAATTACATTACTAAATATCAATATAATATCTTCATGATTTATATCATTTCTATATTATTACATTTCCATTTTGAATTAATATGTATATGATGTTAAGTATTTTCAATATCATAATAAAGAATGATGAAATTATTTATTTTTCAATGAAGAATGAAAGAGAAAATAATAAATTAATTAAAATATAATGATAATAGAATAATAAGATATAATAATAGAAAGAGAGATGAACAAAAGAAAGAATATTAGAAATAAATAAACATAATAAACATAATAATGATGTAATAAAGAATATAAATAAAAAGAATATAAATAATAAAGAAATAAGAGAGAATATAAATGATGATAGAGTTATTATTTAATAATAATATGAAATAAATAATAGTTATCTTTTTATATAAGAATAAAATTATTTCATTTTATGAATTATTGAAAAATCATACAAAATTAATATTTTATACTTATGAAAACATAAATTATAACATAAATATGAACATTTCATTTATTAATTCATAAATTTTGATTGTTCAATTTTATGAATAGTTAAAAATTAATAAATCATTAAAAATACTCAACATATATCATGGATTTTATCATATTCATTTTTTTTATCATTAATATAATAATTCTATTTATTCTTTACCATTTTATTTCTTATTATCAAAACATTAATTGAATTAACTACTAAAGAGATTATGATTAATAAGAATATGAATAAGTTAAATGATAAGATGATGATAAAAGATGAAAGAAATAAATATAAGAAATGACAGTATCTTTATATGAG
>NW_001855892.1:1151-5841 GCF_000209125.1 Entamoeba dispar SAW760
GACAGTATCTTTATAATGAAGAAATGAGAAAAATGAATAACAATAAGAAATAGATAATAAATAAAAATGAATAAAAAAAGAAATAAATAAGAAATAAGAATAAATAAGAGAATATGATGAATAAAACAATAATCAGATGAAAGAAAATAAGAATAAAATGTAAAATGAAAGAATAAAAATGAATGAAGTGATATAAATAGTACTATTATTATATATATAATTAATATGATATATATCTATATCATAATTGTATTTATATAATTAATTATTTATTCATAATTATAAATATTATATATATAATGAAAATCTAGAAAGTATTTCATCTTCATTAAATTTTATTCATCATTAAGAAATTTCAAATTAAATTTCAAAAAATTAAAAGAATATTCATAAAAATATTCAATACAAATTAAACATGTATATAAATATTAATATAAATAATATATTAAATATAAATAATATAAATAATAATAACGAAGATACATTATATAACACCAATCATCGTAAAGAATGATTAATATTTTAATGTCATAAAGAATTAAGTAGTATTGATAAGGGTCACAATAACGAAATGGGATTAATCAACACAATTTATTCATTATGATAAAAAAGATAAAAATAATAACAAAAGATGAATAACAAAAAATAAAAATGATAATAATAATAAACAACTATGATTAATTACATAAATAAGAATACTATATTATAATTAAGAATGAAGTGATGACATCGACAGTCACAAAAAATTACCTATATATACTTATTGTAACAATTTATTAGAGTAACAATGGCCCCGAAGGGGCCATATCGCGCTACGCGCGATTGTTACTCTAATAAATTGTTACAATAAGTATTATATAGGAGAATTGTTACACGTGACGTGGTAACCAATAAAGTATAGTAAAAGCCAATAGTAAAATATACTATTGGAAACTATACTTGATATGAGGTCATAATTATTGTAACCAATTTATTAGAGTCTAATTCTCGTAAGAATTCGGGAAACGTCATCCTAACGAGATCTTAGATAGGGTTACACCTACATTATAGTTAAATTATAGTTTAATAATAAACTATACTAATATTTAATGACCCTACCATCTAGATATGGTCATTAGATCAAGTAATGTACGGTACACCAAAAGGATATATTAGAAACATCTCAGAAGAAGAGACAGAAATAGAAGAAAGACCACTTATACTTGGAGATTTTAGTAGACTTATTAAGGATATTTCATTAATTAATGAGAAATGTAAAATACTAACAGGAGGTTGTGAATTAACGATCGGTGATTATCCATTTATTTCCGTGAAAAAGATATTAGAAGGACATATTGAGATTATAGACGAATTAGAAGAAGCTGTCAAATTATTCAAAAAGAATAATAATCTTCTTATTGATAAAATAAAAGAAGGTAAAAGAAGAGAGGAAAGAGAGAAAAGAATAGATGAAGCAGAGAAGAAGATTAAACAAGAGACAAAACCAGAGAGAAGAAAGACTAGACCTCTCTAGTTTAATTTAATTGATTTATTTTTAGAAAATGTTATTTATTTTTTGTTATTGTTTTCTAAAAATAAACAATTTGTTATTTAAACGCATAATTAGAAAAAGCATTCAATTAAAATGATCAATGTCTGGTTGATAGTAACCAGTACGAATAAGACTTAATAGATGGACCAGTGGTTTGGGGTCCATTAAATTAGAATCAACGTCCTTAATAAGGAAGTCGAGCCACATGAGTAAGTACTTAGTTGGTCTAAGGTTGTACTCATGGTCCCAAATACGGAACCAATAGACCAAACCGTAGAGTACTATCTCGGCGGTCTCATCTGTGGCTCGACTTAGCTGTTGCCTAACTTCCTTAGCAACAGCACTAAGAAGAACGGAGAGATTGGTCTTAGGTTGTCTATATTCCATTGAATGCCAATAACATTATTAGCTGCGTTTAAATAACAAATTAGTAGCTGATATGAGGTAGGATATGAGGTAGTAGATGACTATAAACTATACTTAATAATAAAAGTATAATAAGATAAAAATAGAAATTGTCTGTTTTGTCTCTCTGTCTGTCAAAATTGTCTGTTTGTCTGTTTGAATGCCTACCACATCTAGATATTTAAACAGTCACTTACGAATAAGAAACATCATGGAAGTCGAGGATAAGATACAAAGCACTAAAATGGAAAACGTTCAAGTAAACGATTTGAACGATTTCTTTATAGAAATGTTCGAGCTCAAGGACATTTGCGACGACTTTGTAGAGCTATTTAGAAAGGAGGAGCGATATTACTCCAACGAGGAGAAATACAATGAGCTCCTCGAAGAAGAAGCTATAATGCTTGATTCTATCCACAGCTTAACGGATGGAATAAAAGAACGCTATCCGAATGTAATAGAAGCATTTTATGAAAGAAGAATGCATCGGATGGAAGCCAAAATGATGAAAGCCTTCGATGAAGTGGCAAAGAAACCACGAATGCCAAAACAAGAAGATAAATAAATCTAATTGAATTCTTTCTAATAATTATTTTGTTTAATTAAAATTAAATGAAATAAAAAATAAATAATAAATTAGTCTTCAATATCGTTAACAAAATTGAAGTTCTCTAATAATTCCAATAAACCTCCAAGTTTATTAAAACGTTCGTCTTTTCTGCAAGAATCGACGAAACCTGTAATGTAAAAGAAGAGGATATCACTATAATTATAGTGCATCTCCTCAAATCTCCTCATAAAATATAAAATGGAATAGATTAGACACTTAGAGTCTAAATCTATATTCTCATTATCGAGGAGACCCTTACAGGTTTCGTCGATATCTTGCACGATACTTGAAAGAAGAGGGAACATTGAATGAGATAAAAAGAGTTCCAGTTAAATATAAAATAAAACGTATGGATGACGTAGCAAACAGACAAAAATAAATACAGAACAGACAGACAGACACCTCATAACAGACAGAACAGACAAAAAGACACCCATAACAGACAATATTAGGATTAATAGAAAATTCTGTATAATTTAAAAAGTAAACTCTTTATTACCATACCATCCAAACAAAAATGTCAGAAAACAAGTACTACCAATTCCGTAGCATGCATGGCTACGTGACAATAAATTTAAAAGAAAACGAAAAGCTTCCACCAGAGACCACAATAAAAAAAGCTATAGAGCAGTGGTGCTCCACCAAAAACAAGGAGGCCAAAATCAATTATGCAATTATGAGCACCACAACCAAAGGGCCCAACAAACACATACACATGTTCTTCCAACTGGAAGATACAGCGCATACGAGAAAAAAGCCTTTCATCCAGCTCAATGATGAAAGACACTTTATTAAATTTACCCCCATAACAGAAAACAAACATTACGATGGGAGTTTCAAAAACATTATAGAGTACATAAAAAACCAAAATAAGAAACACCCAGAAGAGGAGGCAATAATAAAGGAATTTGGCAAAATGAACATGGATAGGGGCCGTCTAGGAGATAAAGACATTGGAAAGGCTTTAAAGATGACCGATCTTGAAGAAGCTCACGCTTTTTTAAAAAGTATAAGCTTGAAAGGCTATATGAATAATGTAGCCAAATTTGATACAATGTGGAACCAAGAACATGATCGAGATAACACACACAGAATCCACATTAAGCTCCAACCATGGAAAGAGGACAATAGTCTCGTCAAAAATAGTCGTATTTGGTTGGATACAGCATTAAATGGAAACAAAAAACGTATTAAAACATTAGTATTAGTAAGTGATACCCGTATGGGTAAAACTGAATTCGTAAATGATTTATTAAAAAATCTAAAAGTAGATGAATTTAGAGGTAGGTTCATGATGGATGGACATAATGAAACGATTAAATACGACATTAGATTGTTTGATGACGCTAATCTAAACGACATTACATGGCCCGAATTTAAATCATTAATAAGCACACGAGGTGAACAAATTACCATTAATATTAAATATTCACATGCACGGGTTATTTCAGTTCCAACAATTCTTGTATTAAATCCAGGAAGTTGGAAATCATTACAAAATACAGCTAAAGAATTTGAAGATTTCGACTGGCTTGAGAAGAATACAGTTGTCTTATTTACTAAAGAGAAATTATATGTAGAGCCACCACCTAAAGCAGAACTAATACAGGATAAAAAGAAGTATGAAGGATTAGACCCAAAGCTTGTTGAGATGTTATTAGAAGATGCCGCTGAACAAATAAGCGAAGAAGAATTTAGTGATGATACTGTTGATAGTTTAGATAGTATAGTAGATCAAATGGAACAAGAAAGCTTACCACCTCCTTTACAACTAGATATACCAGAGGAAGTAGTACCAACTAAAAGAACAGCTGAAGATGACCACGAAATACAGAAGAGATTCTTCGACTTAACGAAGAACGTAATAACCGAAGAAGGAGATGATAGATACATAACAGTACAAAGTGGAAAGAAAATAAGAATAGCTGATAAAGATAGTACAGAAGAAGAAAGTGAAGATGATCCAGATGCTCTAGTAAACAATTGGAACACAGGTAATTTTAATTAACTGTTTTTTATAATTCATCTTTTATTTTTTATTCAACATGAGCTATTGGTATAGACCAAACGTATTCAGAAGAAGATGGGGTAGTTATGGAAGTATAAAAAATAATTGGTACTCCAATAACTACTCATAAATCAAT
>NW_001855892.1:5941-14219 GCF_000209125.1 Entamoeba dispar SAW760
TAACATATGAAATAGTTAATCCAAATAATCAAGAACAAGTATTAACATATGATGATAATACATTAAAAATACTTGATGGAATAATAGATATAAACAATGAAAATGAATTAATTGATACTCTAAGTAGAGTAGAAGAAGATGTAAGAAGAAGAAATGAAATTATAGAAAATGATATAACAGAAGAAAACATAAATGAGATTCCTATAGTAATTACTAATGAAAATAATACTAGCAGATAACATAAAAGAAGAAAGAATACCATCAATACTAGAACAATTAAAAGAACAACCATTACAAGAAGAAATAGAAATACATAAAGATGTTAAAGATCCTGATAACTTTATAATACCACCTAAACAATATAAAGCAATAAAACCAATGGATGACGATGAAGAAGATGAAAAGAATAGAAAAAGATATAGAAAATTAGATGACTTCTTTAATGATAATTATAAGAAAAGAGGAGATGATAGTTCTTCGGATAGTGAAGACAATAGAGAAGATGGAAAAGGTAAAGTTAAATATCAAGCTAAAAGACCATTTGAAGAGAAACTAACGTCAACGTTCTTTAATCCACCTAGAATTAATAACTTACCACCTCAACAACCAATACAAGAGATTCTACCATATCAACAAATAATAATTAAACCAGAACAGAAAAAGAAGTCTCCCAAGAAAATACAAAATAATGATGACGTCAACGGTAATAAACCTGACGACGATTCTAAAGGTATAAAGATTAAATTAAACGAATTAGAAGAAAGAGAATTAGTATTAAAAGAAGCTAAACCTGTACCGGACTTTATACCTTTAGAATCCGTCGATATACCAAATGAAGTAGAAAATGAAGAACCAATACTAGAAGATGATGGACAAGAATTAGAATGGTATGATGATCATATGCCAGAAGAAATAAAATTAGATCCTGTACCAGAAGATGCTAAATATTGGCAGAACTTTAAACATAATTCAGAAAAGAAGAAAATAAATTATCCAATTCAATTACTTGATGATAGAACACAAGGTAATTTAGAAAGACAAGCTAAAGAATCAAGAAAACTCCAACGAAAAACAAGAAAACAAGAAAAGATCAAAAAGATGAAAGATCCTATAAATAAAATAACAGAAATAAATAAATTTGTTAATAAGAAAATTAAGAAATACTTAAAACGTCATCCTCTATTAATAGAAGAAGAAATTCTCGAAGAACTTATCGAACGATGGCAAGAAGAAGCACTCCATGATTACAATTATAGATTACTAATGTTAGAATCAGAAGTTATAATTATACAACAACCACCTTCTACAAAAAGAAAAGAACCAACCGAAGAAAAAGAACAGAAAGAAGAGAAACCAGAAATAGAAAAAGAAGAAAACGATTACCCGTTAAATCTAATTATAGAAGAAGATAGTGAAGCAGAAATACCAATAGAACCAGTAGAACCATTAGAAGATCCACAGTTCGACTTTGCCACATCAACAATTGGGGGCGAAGATAAAGTTAGAACTAGATAATTGACTATTTAAAGAACCGTTTTAATCTGTTTAATCATACCATGACTACAAGCATTAGAGACATCATAGCCGATTTTGCTTTGGGCAAATACAAAGAAATGAACGATGAAGAACTCATCGAAACGATGAATAAATTAATGTATATAATTGATGAAGAAACATCAGCGGAAGAGAAGGTAGCATTAAAGAAACCATACTGGTCTCTTGTATACAGAATAGCTAATAAAAAGGGCTTAATGTGGGAGCTACCAAAGAAAAAGAAAGAAATAAACAAAGAAGAGAAAGAAGAAAAGAAGCCCTATAAAAACAGATTTATAATAAAAGATAAAAAGGTAGAAGAAACAAAGCCTAAAAAAGAAGATAATTGATTATTTCAAATTGTAAATATGATTTTCGTTTTGTTTATTTTCTACAAAAACTTTACGTCCATCAGGTCGCGTATACACTTTAAAAGTATCAGGATCTGTTGGACTAATTTTCAATAAAACACTGCCCCATTCATCTTCATTTTCAGAACTACCGAGACCCTTAAGATAATTAAATCCACTGCGATTAGGATCATCGGGATAAACCAATCTATCACCACCATCACGATTCCACATATAATGATTTCTCATATATTCAATAAGATTACTCTTCTTCTCAAAGTCACTAGATTCAAACCATCTACGACCACTACCAAAACGTTCATGAGTACGCATACCATAATTAATTTTATGATAATAATCATCATTACTACCAGTAAGTAATTCCCTAGGAAGTTGAATATTCAATAATTTAGCATAACGATAAGCAGCAGCATGATCAATAGTAAAATCAGTTCGAATATGACGCCTTAATTCATCAGGTAATTGTTCATAAATAAAAGTAAGACGACGAGCATTATACTCTTGAAGATCATCAGGAAGTAATTCACCCAAAGATTCGGGAAACAATTCAAATTCATTACCATTCTTTAAAAGCTGATTTTGATATTTAGGATCAATAACAATACCTTTACTATCATTAACATAATAATCGGGAGCATAATATCTTTCACCATCTTTCTTAAGAACTCTAGCAGGAACAAAATGTAATTCATCTCGTATAACAGTTGGAAGAGGAATACTACCATAATCACGATCATCTTCATACAACTTACCTAACTCTTGTTCAGTAAAAATAACATGAACATAATCCTTAACCAATGAAGGATCATCAAGTAACATTTGCTTAATAGCATCTAAATCATCATTCTTAACATTATTACCTTTAATATACTTTTCACGCATATATTTAATATTATCTTGTGTAGTATTCTTTCTAGTAGGAACATTATCACGATTTAAACGATCCTTAACACCTTTATACAAATCTTTTCCTCCTTCACCAGCAGCAGCAGTAAGAGCGGTTCCTAACAAACTACCACCAACTTTAATACCTTTATCAAACATAGCCCTAATTAAAGATGCATCCAATTTAGCTGCAGGATTATTCTTAATGACATCTTTCAAATCTTTAGGGAAACGTTCAGAAATATCCTTAACACGATCACCAATACTATCCTTAACATCTTTCCACCAACTATCCTTCTCCTTACTAGAACTTCCCTTATCAAACAAACTATCAGTTCTATCTTCTATCTCTTTTATTTTTTTATCAACAATCTTACCTAAATCTGGATCATACTTGTCATCAATCTTAGATGGTTTCTGTGTAGGATTATTATTAGGATTAGTAGGCTTTCCTTGTTCAGGTCGAGTAGGCTGTCTAGGCTTCTTTTGATCAACAGGTTGTCGATTTGGATTAGTAGGCTTTCTATCTTGTACAGGTCGTTTATTTTCAGGACGATTACCAGGTTTATCCTTTTGAGAAGGTCTTCTATCTTGTGTAGGTCTCTTATTAGTTGGACGCTGAGGTCTATTACTATCGGGCCTTCTAGGTTTGGTCTCTTCATACCTCTTATCATAATCTCTGTTATACCTTTTATCAAATTCATTCCTCTTATTACTTGGACTTCTATCATATACACGTTGATAAGTATATGGCTTCTTATTAACAAATTTATAATTACCATACCAACCATGAATAGAACCATAACTACCATACCGTTTCTTATGTAAATTTAAACGTGGAACACCGTATAAGTCAAAAAACATTAAATTATTAAGTTACTGAGTATTGAGTTTAAACATCAAATCCCATGATATTGACAAGATCCTGGACAACAACATAAACGTGAAACAGAACCATCATCTCGAATACAACCATGCATGCAACAACATAAAACAAGCAAAGTAAAAAGAATGAACATAAGGAGTACATCATGTAAACAACTCATAATTAAAATATAAAGATTAAGATACAAATAAATTAATTAGGAATTAATACTTTTACTACATCTAACACTTCTTCTATACCATCCATAACTTGATTTTGTCTTCTACTCTCAATAAAAGCAAAAAAACACGAAGCAATAAGTAATATACATGAAAGTACTAACATAACAACTTTCCTAATTACATTCCATGTACTATCTTTAAACACCTTTTCAACACAAGACTCAGAGTGATGACAATCACTGCTTTCTGTTGACATATTATGAATTTTTAAGTTCATCTTTATATTCAAATGATACATACACGTAATAATTGTCCTGAAAATACTCATCAAGTTGAATTTTCATTTAATGTTAAAAAAAGAGTATTAATAAAAGAAAATAAAAACTTTGGAATAGATACAACTCATATATTTTATGATTTATTCAAAAACACAAATTTTAATTCCTTCTGTAAATGTTTTAAAAGAGTAAAAATAGATAAAGCATTAGCAGTATTATCCATATCTGATATTAAAATGAAAGAAATAGGACTTCACTTTCCAACTGTATCAGTTTCATGGTTCCCTACATATATAAAAACAGAAAATGAAACAACAACACCTGAAGCACAATTAAAAATGGTTCAAAATAGTAGTCATATACAACAACAAATATATTACCCAGGTGGAGCATTTCAAATAACAACAATAATTAAAGCACAAACTATTCAAGAACAAAACTTTTATGGACCAACAAGAGTAGAAGGTTTTTGGACTTACGATGAAAATAATATCTCTTGGAATCCTTATACAAATGAAAATGTAACTATCCCATTTTATCCTTGGTATATTATAGCAGTAGAAACAACAAATAAAACAAACATAGGAGAAGAAGACCAGTTAATAGACTTCAATCTCCAATGGTATATAACCTGCTCCTTTGATAGATATATTTGCACTCCAACAGAAGATGAAGATAATGAACCTAATCCAGACATAACACTAGTAGATTTAAACTATACAATTACAAACGATGACATTAATAATAGAGAAGACATAACATTAGAACCAAATGTACATGAAGCTTATGAAAAAGTAACTTTAAAATTTCAACCAAAACAAAAACAAGTAATAACTCTTCAAATAACAAATAAAACTTTAAATTAATCTTTATTATTCATTTAAATGTCTTTAGTTTCTAATACAACTCTAACATTATTAAGAAAGGAAGACACTATAAACAACACTACATACAATCTTCATATGACAATAGATAATCCAACAATAACAACGAGTAACAATGGAACCATTCAACTGACAAGTGATAACTATATTAATAATATAAATTTAGTGACCAAAGTAATACCTTCAAGTCAAACAAAAACAGTGACAATTACTGAAAATACGACAACCGCCATTACACCAGATAATAATATACCTTACTTAGATTCAGTAATAGTAACTACAAATGTACAACCTACAGAAGAAACAATAAGTCAAACATATACAGAAAGTGGTTATTACGAAATAAAAAAAACAGACAATTACTACTTAAAACAAGTAAATTTGACAATTAATATACCTCAAATACTAAAAATTGATTACATACAAGACTCTTCTACATCTTACGTAATAGAACCTTCAGATTTAACAATAACAACTATAGAAAATACAGAAGATTTAACACCAATAACACCAGAAAACTTAACATACGTACACAATATAGCTTTAATAAAACCAACATCGACAGGTATAATAAAAATAAACGAAACAATGAGTTTCGATTTAACAATACTAAAACATAAAGACGGAGGACTACAAATAGAAGAAATAAAAGCAGGAAATATATACCAATTCGAACCAGAAAAAAGTTATTTTTATATAATGAGAAATTGCAATATGTTAAGATTCCTAGACAGTAATAACACTGCAATGTTTGCGTCAACAATGAAATCATATGGATCAACTATAGACGCCATTTATATAGATGACTCAATGACTCTAACACAATTCAAAATTAACTACTTTCCAACTTATTAAAAATTAATTTAATTATTACTAGCAATTTTAGCTTAATAATTTTCTAATAATGCATGTCCATCATTACTATTAACTCCAGTAACAAAGCTTTGTAATGCCTTAACAACTGGATAAGCAACAGAAGCTTGATAAGTACCACTAACAGTTAAAACACTACCAGCTGCAACATCAACAGCAGCATCAGCTCCAGAAGAAGTATTTGCATACATAATAGCAGGTGAATTAGTAGTAGTACTTCCTACAGTAGTTAACAAAGAAGTAGTAACAACAGATTCAGCTGTAGCTCCAGATTGATTAGGAAGATTAATTCCATAAACAGTAAATGAATCAGAATAAACAACAAGAGTATTGTTATCAGTTGCAACATTGATTACATGCTGAGCATCATTACCATTACCACAAATAAATATACTGAAATTATAACCAGTAACACCATTACCCATAGTCATAGCAGTTCCAAATGCAACCATAACACAAGACATCTGAGTAGCAGAACCAGCTGGAATATTAATAGCAGTAGAAGCAGAATTTTGAGGAAGAACATGTACATTATTAACATCAAATAAAATAGCATCAACTTTACTAGTACCAATATTATACATAATCTCATTCAAATACATCTTAAGTGCATCAACAGTCCATGAATTATTAGAAACAGAAGTAACTCCTCCTGTATTTTGTACTTGTGTAGTATAAACTGGATTACTAACAGTAACCACTCCAGCATTATTATCAACAGTCATTGAAGCAGGAATCATAGTATTATTTGTTCCACTTGCAACAGTACCTGCATTAGTTCCAGCATAACCAAGTGAATTAGCATTAGGAATTGGAATAACATCAAGTGTACTCTTTCTTAATCCTCTAAGTGAAACAACCCATGACCATGTTAAATTAAATACAAGTGTTTGGCATGTAGCTGTTTGATTACCTAAAAGAACAGAAAGAAGGAAATCAGGATTCCATGCAGCATATAAAGTAGATTCAGTCAATACTTCAGCAGTCTTAACTGTTGGAAGATAAATACTCTTTTCTTGAAGTGATGAAGCAATAAGTCTTCTTGTAATACCCCATCTAGCTCCAGGATAATATGCTCTACTTACAGCACTAGAATATGAACTCACTTGATATGGTCCAGGTACAATTGGAACATTAGTTATATTCTGTCCTCCTTCTGGATTGGTTACTACATTAGCAGTAGCTTTATCAATACCATTTCTATCCCATGCAGTAATAACATTAGGGAAAGTCATTGCAGCTTGACCAAATGTATTGTATACAATTTCAGCTGATACTGAAACACCATCAATTTTAAATTGATCATACATTCCAGCATAATGTTGGAAGAATTCAGTACCACAAAGCAACTTAGTTACATTACGTACTGTAGTTGCACCATTAGTATTAGCTGGAATAGCTAATTGTACAGTCTCAGTAGCATTTAATACTACTTGAGTACTGTCTCTTTGTTGGAAGGCAGCTTTTAAATTTCCTGCCATAGTAGATTTTAAATTACGTCTTGCACGAGGTGCAGTTGCTCTTCTTGCTCTTCGCATCATTTTAATAAAATATAGTTTCTTACTATTGAGTTCTTATATAGGCGGAAGGCCATTTGTTCTTTAGATCTATATAGATGGACCATAAATGAAGGATATACTATTTTAAGTAGTAAAATTCGTATCGTGGATGAACCCGTAAACATAGTACGTGTGAAGTAACATACTAATTTTATGACTTAAAAGTAGTTATAGTGAATACAAGGTCCTTTAAAAAAATTCTATAAATTACTATAATTAAATATATATAGGATTACCAGTCCTATATATATATCTTTTAATGGTTACCACGTCACGTGTAACAATTTCTGTATATATAGGTAATTTTTTGTGACTGTTGATGTCATCACTTCATTCTTAATTATAATATAGTATTCTTATTTATGTAATTAATCATAATTGTTTATTGTTATTATCAATTTTATTTTTTGTTATTCATCTTTTGTTATTATTCTTATCTTTTTATCATAATGAATAAATTGTGTTGATTAATCATATTTCGTTATTGTGACCCTTATCAATACTACTTAATTCTTTATGACATTAAAATATTAATCATTCTTTACGATGATTGGTGTTATATAATGTATCTTCGTTATTATTATTTATATTATTTATATTTAATATATTATTTATATTAATATTTATATACATGTTTAATTTGTATTGAATATTTTTATGAATATTCTTTTAATTTTTTGAAATTTAATTTGAAATTTCTTAATGATGAATAAAATTTAATGAAGATGAAATACTTTCTAGATTTTCATTATATATATAATATTTATAATTATGAATAAATAATTAATTATATAAATACAATTATGATATAGATATATATCATATTAATTATATATATAATAATAGTA
>NW_001855892.1:14319-16260 GCF_000209125.1 Entamoeba dispar SAW760
TTCATTATAAAGATACTATCATTTTTATATTTTATTTCTTTCATCTTTTTATCATCATCTTATCATTTAATTTATTTATATTCTTATTAATCATAATCTCTTTAGTAGTTAATTCAATTAATGTTTTGATAATAAGAAAAAATGGTAAAGAATAAATAGAATTATTATATAAATGATAAAAAATGAATATGATAAAATCCATGATATATGTTGAGTATTTATAATGATTTATTAATTTTTAAGTATTCATAAAATTGAACAATCAAAATTTATGAATTAATAAATGAAATGTTCATATTTATGTTATAATTTATGTTTTCATAAGTATAAAATATTAATTTTGTATGATTTTTCAATAATTCATAAAATGAAATAATTTTATTTTTATATAAAAAGATAACTATTATTTATTTCATATTATTATCAATTACTAACTCTATCATCATTTATATTCTCTCTTATTTATTTATTATTTATATTCTTTTTATTTATATTCTTTATTACATCATTATTATGTTTATTGTGTTTATTTATTTCTAATATTCTTTCTTTTGATCATTTCTCTTTCTATTATTATATCTTATTATTCTATTATCATTATATTTTAATTAATTTATTATTTTCTCTTTCATTCTTCATTGAAAAATAAATAATTTCATCATTCTTTATTATGATATTGAAAATACTTAACATCATATACATATTATTTCAAAATTTAATTGTAATAATATATAATTGATATAAATCATGAAGATATTATATTGTTATTTAGTAGTATAATTCAACAAATTATTGATTTTATTCAATTATCTATAAAACAAACACTCAAAAATTGAGTTATGTACTGTTATTCTTTGTGTCAAAAGTATTTCCAAACAATTATAATAATCTTATTAATGTTATAAAGAATGAAATAAATAAATATAATAAAACAACAATACAAAATGTAATTAATTGAAATTCACATTGAAGTGTGTGCAATTGTAAATGTTTTTTTTTTTTGAAGTGATATTTGATTAACAACTAATGGAATTTCTCTAACTGAAAATATTTATGAACAAATAGTTTTTGAATTAAGAAGAATAACATGAATATTTTAAAATAATAAAACAAAGAATGAATTGATTTGATCAATGAGAATATATTGATGAGTAAAAATAAATATTCATTGATATGAACATTTCAGGAAATGTCATAACATTAAAAATACTCTTTATACAATTACAATATGTCATAAAAAAGAAAAGAATAAATTATTAAAGAAGAAAAGAATAAATTAAAATTAAAAACAATAACATGGTAATTTATTTTCATTTTAATTAATTAAATCATTTTCAATAACAATATCGAATAGAAATAAAAGATATTCAATAATTAAGAATCTAAATTCAATATAATTGATATATGAAGAATTAGTAGAATAGAAGTATAAATAAATAAGAATGATATAAAATGATGTTGAATGAAATGATTAATTTAATAAAATTAATAAAAGAAATAAAATATAAGAATATAGAAACAAACTAATTTAATGAAGAATAAAAATGAGAAAGAAATAATATTCAAATATAAATAAATAATCTAAATTATCAAATTCAAATAAATAAAATGTATTAATAATACTGATTAATGATATTTAAAGAGATGAAAAAAATGATAATCATAATCATTATCATATTACTTAAATAATTTTATTTAACAATACTTAAAAATGTTAATAATGAATAATAATGAATAATAATGAATAATAATGAATAATGAATGAATGAATAATAATAATAATAATAATAAAATGAAAGAATTAGATAATACGAATAATACAAAGGGAACCAAAATAAGCGAAGAAATTATACATTTAAATAAAATGCTCAAATGAAGATGGTGTAATATATTTTTTGAATATTAGATTATTCTGTTTTCTATTATTTTCTCTTAAAATTA
>NW_001855891.1:0-1135 GCF_000209125.1 Entamoeba dispar SAW760
CCTTATCAATACTACTTAATTCTTTATGACATTAAAATATTAATCATTCTTTACGATGATTGGTGTTATATAATGTATCTTCGTTATTATTATTTATATTATTTATATTTAATATATTAATTATATTAATATTTATGTACATGTTTAATTTGTATTGAATATTTTTATGAATATTCTTTTAATTTTTTGAAATTTAATTTGAAATTTCTTAATGATGAATAAAATTTAATGAAGATGAAATAATTTCTAGATTTTCATTATATATATAATATTTATAATTATGAATAAATAATTAATTATATAAATACAATTATGATATAGATATATATCATATTAATTATATATATAATAATAGTACTATTTATATCACTTCTTTCATTTTTATTCTTTCATTTTACATTTTATTCTTATTTTCTTTCATCTGATTATTGTTTTATTCATCATATTCTCTTATTTATTCTTATTTCTTATTTATTTCTTTTTTTATTCATTTTTATTTATTATCTATTTCTTATTGTTATTCATTTTTCTCATTTCTTCATTATAAAGATACTATCATTTCTTATATTTTATTTCTTTCATCTTTTTATCATCATCTTATCATTTAACTTATTCATATTCTTATTAATCATAATCTCTTTAGTAGTTAATTCAATTAATGTTTTGATAATAAGAAATAAAATGGTAAAGAATAAATAGAATTATTATATTAATGATAAAAAAAATGAATATGATAAAATCCATGATATATGTTGAGTATTTTTAATGATTTATTAATTTTTAACTATTCATAAAATTGAACAATCAAAATTTATGAATTAATAAATGAAATGTTCATATTTATGTTATAATTTATGTTTTCATAAGTATAAAATATTAATTTTGTATGATTTTTCAATAATTCATAAAATGAAATAATTTTATTCTTATATAAAAAGATAACTATTATTTATTTCATATTATTATTAAATAATAACTCTATCATCATTTATATTCTCTCTATTTCTTTATTATTTATATTCTTTTATTTATATTCTTTATACATCATTATTATGAATATTATGTTTATTTATTTCTATATTCTTTTTTTTTGATCATCTCTCTTTCTATCATATATCTATATCTATATCATATA
>NW_001855890.1:0-1158 GCF_000209125.1 Entamoeba dispar SAW760
AATTATAGAAGTGTTGGATGTCGTATTGCTGAAACAAAAGAAGAATTATATGAAAAATCAAATATTATTTGTAAAGTAAATCCACCAACAGAAGAAGAAATTAATAAAATGAGACAAGGACAAACATTAATTTCATTTTTTTATCCAGCAAAAAATTTAAAATTACTTGATCTTGCAGTTAAAAAAGGAATTAATGTTATTTCAATGGATTGTGTACCAAGATTATCTAAAGCACAATGTATGGATGCATTATCATCACAAAATAATCTTGCAGGATATAGATGTGTTATTGAAGCATCAAATAAATTTGGTAGATTACTTATGGGACAAGTTACTGCAGCTGGTAAATCACAACCAGCTAATGTACTTGTTATTGGAGTTGGAGTTGCAGGACTTGCAGCTATTTCTACAGCTAAAGCACTTGGAGCACAAGTTAAAGCATTTGATACTAGAAAAGCAGCAAAAGAACAAGCCGAATCAGTTGGAGCAGAATTTTGTACAGTAAATGTAGATGAAGATGCAGAAAATAAATTTGGATATGCAAATGCTGCATCACAAAGACTTATTGATGCAGAATATGCATTATTTAGACAATTATTACCAGAAACAGATATTGTTATTACAACAGCAAATGTTCCAGGAAAGAAATCACCAATTTTAATTACTCAAGATATGGTTGATTCAATGAAAATAGGATCAGTTATTGTTGATTTAGCAGCTGGTAATGGAGGAAATTGTGAATTAACTCATAGTGGTGAAACATATCTTTATGATAATAAAATTATTATTATTGGACAAACTGATTATACAGTTAAAATGTCACCACAAGCATCTCAATTATATTCTCAAAATATTTTTAATTTCTTAAATTTAATTTGTAAAAAAGCAATTGATTTTACTATTAAACTTGAAGAACCAATTGTTAGACAAATGGTTATTTGTTCTTCAGGACAAAAATTATGGCCAGCACCTCAAATTCAAGTTGTTAATCAAAATACACAATTAAAGAAAGTTGAAAATAATATTATTCCTCCTTCTCTTTTAAATAATGAAGAAAATAAAAAAACTTTCTCTATTGGAAAGATTATTGCTTTTATTGCTATAATTCTTCTTATTATATTTATGTTATTTATGCCTGAAATGTTTGTTACCGCATTT
>NW_001855889.1:0-1255 GCF_000209125.1 Entamoeba dispar SAW760
ATGGAAAGTGAATTTACCATGGGAATTTATTACTTCTGAAAATTATCCTAAAACAATAGAAGTATTGAATTTTGTTTATTTTAATTTGAATGGTCAATTAGATATTGGTGTTAGTTGTCATGGTTCATTTAATTATGATTCACCTGAAAATGATCAAATGATATGTTTTTCAACATATGGAAATATGACACCAAAACATTTTAATATTAATAAAAATATAACTTCAATAGAAATATGGTTTAAAGATTATAAAGGAAATATTATTATGCCACTTGGAATTTGGGATGAATATTTTATCTTAGAACTTAATTTACATTATTAAATGGAAGCAATTGGTTCAAAATATTTAAATAAAAATAATATTTTAACAACAAGATATTTTAATAATAATACAATTTATCTTGATACAATTAAATCATCAGATGGAATGACAACAATTAATGTTAAAGATATTCTATCAAATAATGAAATTGATGAAATAAAAGAGAAAATGAAAGAAACAAATATATATATTGATGATATTAGAGATGATGTATCACAATTAATAACATTAAATACAACAAATATGAATGAAATTAATAATTTAACATCTCAATTAATATCTTTATCTTCTCTTGTTAATGAAACATTATATTCACCACTTTATTTTAATGAAGAAACAATAATAAAAATGAAAGGTTTAAATTCTTATATTAATGATAAAATTAATAATATTCCTAAAGGAATAACAGAAAATAATAAAGTTATTAATGGTATTATTGTAAAACAAATAATTAATTATGGAAATGAAGAAGTAAAATTTGAATCTGTTGTTCCTTTCACAAATTTTAATCATCATTTTTATTATGATGATAAAACTTATAATCTCAAACAAAATAATTTATTTATTTCATTTGGAAGAAAATCAATTGATTGTTCAGCAATAATGAAATATTGTTGTAACTCAAATTCAAGTGATGAATATGTTTATACATATAGTAATAAAAATTATTATGTAGCAGAAATATATTATGTATTTAATCAAACAAAATCAAATGAATATGAAATAAGTTTATGTCATATTAATTTAGATGGAAGTTATAATAAAATTAAAACATTTGATAAAATTAAAGTTTCAGATTTAGTACAAGAAAGAGAAGAAACAATTGATGAAACAGAATATATATTACCATCATTACCAAAACTTACAGTATAATTATAAATGATCTTTTTATTTAATCAAATTTCATCTTATAATTTTCACTTTCATTTTTAT
>NW_001855888.1:0-2721 GCF_000209125.1 Entamoeba dispar SAW760
GATGCAAAATATTTTACTCCTTTTTCTTTTTGGAGTTTTTTTTATTTAGATGCATTATTTCTTTGCCTGTTTTGGTTCCTGATAGAAGTTACATTTGATATTGATGCAAATGGAATATTAAATGTAACAGCAGAAGATAAAACTACAAGAAAGAAGAATAAAATTACTATTACAAATGATAAAGGCAGATTAAGTAAAGAAGAGATTGATAAAATGATAAGAGAAGCAGAGAAATATAAAGCAGAAGATGATGAGAATAAAGCAAGAATAGAAACAAAGAATCAAATAGAAAATATGTGTTATTCAATGAAGAATAGGATTAAAGAAATGGGAGATAAAATAAGTTCAGAAGATAAAAAGAAAGCAGAAGAAATAATAGAAAAGAATTTAAGATGGATTGATAATAATCAAAATGGAAGTAAAGAAGAATATGAGAAGAAAAAAGAAGAAATAGAAAAAGAAATAGGAAGAATTTATTCAAAAATATATCAAGGAAGAGGAAGTAATGAATTTACAGGAGGAAGAAATACAGAAAAAGAAAATAATAATAAAGGACCAACAATTGAAGAAGTTGATTAAATAAACAAGCAAAAGAGAATATGTAAAAATTAATAAAAAAATAATTTAATAAATTAATTAAAAAATGGTTAATATAATAATAAAAAATTGAAATAAAAATAATAAAAGTAAATAAAATTTTAAATAAATATATAAACTAAGAAAAATAATAATTAAATTGTTATTATAAAATATTTGTATTCATATTAATAATGTATTTTATAATTTAATTTAATTAATTGATTAAATTTATTATTATTAATTTATTAAATTTTCATTCTTTTATAAGAATATTAATCATTTAATACTATTATATTAATCTAATAAATATATTTATATTCATATATAAATTGATTATTAATAACATAATATCTAATTTATATGATTATTATATTAAATAATTTGTTAATAATATTATAAATATAATAAATTTAAATTTATTTAAATATAATAATAAAGAATTTTATTATTAATTGAAAATATTAAATGAAAATCAAATTTATTAACAAAATTAATTATATAATAAATTTAGTAAAAGTATTTCATTTATATAATATTAAATTAATGAATAAAAAATAGAATAAGAATTAAATATTAAATATTTTAGAAGTATTAATTAAATTTATTTAATAATTTAATTTTTTTCATTGTAATATTAAAAATAATTTATAAAATTATCTTTTTATTGTTTATTTTATTTAAAATATTATATATTTTTATTTTTGATAGATTTTGATTTATTTTTATTGATTTTTAGATATATCAAAATATTCTTTTTTTTATTTAATAATCAATTATATACAATGAATGATTTATTAAAATTTATTTATTAATTATTGTATTGTTATTTAATAATTTTATTTTATATAATAATATTTAATATATTATTCATTTTGACACTTTTTGAATTGAATAAATAAGAGAATTTAGAAAATATAAAATTTAAGAATAATTAATTTTAAATATAATAAGTTAATCAATAATGAATTTTGTATTATATTTTTATTATATTTTTTAATTTTCTTTATAAAATATTATATTTATTTAATTATTCATTTTGTATGTTTATAATTTTCTAAATATTAATATTATTAATATATTTGTATTGAATTTAAAATTAAATAATTTAATTTTATTTCATTAGAAAAAGTATTTATTTTTATTATATATTATCATCAAATAATTTAGAAAAAGTATATTAATATTGTTTATGAAATATTAAATTATTATCTAAAATTAAATTATGATTTATATTTATGAATTGAATGTTTATTAAAAAGTAATAATAATATATAAACATTAAGATAAAAAAATAGAGATATAATTATATTAAATAAAAATTAAAAGTAGTTATAAAATTGTATGATTAATTGAAAGTATTAATTTTAGATAATCAAAAATAATTAATATAGTTAATTGAATCTATTTAATATAAATAATAATTAAATAAATATTTTATTCTAAAATGTTAATAATAAATAAGAAATAATAGTATTATTTGTAATTATATAGTATCATTTGTTTTATATATCGATATTTTATTATATTAAATTATATAATATTAATTATTAGTGATATTATCAATTTATAACAATAAGATGAAGTATAATATTGAAAAATATATTAATTAATTTATTTATCTATAATGATTAATTTTATAATTATAATTTCTTTTATCATTAATTAGTTCATAATAATTTTTAATTTAATTAGTTTATATATAATTATAATTATTATATTTTGATTTAATATGATAATCAATTTTTAGATTGTACTTTATATTTAATAATAATAATTAATAAAATAAAAAAAAAGAAAAGTGGTCCCGGCGGGGATCGAACCCGCGACCCTCGCATTTCTCTTTTCTATAAGTACGATGCACTACCGACTGTGCTACGGGGCCTTCTTATTTTTTATTATTATTTATTATTATTATTATTATAACTATCATACTTTTCTTTATTTTATTTATTTATTTTAATTTCTAATAATTTATTCTTAAAATTATTCTTGTTCTTATTACCTTTTTCTTTATATTTTATTCTTTTATTTATTATTTACTCTTTATTATTTTTATTATTATTTCTTTGTTTTTTTTTCAATTTTATGATATTTCTTATCTTTTATATCTTTCTTTATATCATTTATTCATTATTTATTTCT
>NW_001855887.1:0-1140 GCF_000209125.1 Entamoeba dispar SAW760
TTTTATTTAAATAATCAAACAAATGATTATTTATTTGGATTTGGATGTGGTGGTGATATTTTTGTTTTTAAAGAAAATAATAAAACAAAATCATGGTGTAATCAATGTTCATTTGAATATAAAGGAATATCAAATCCACTTTGTGGAAAACGTAATTTCACACCACAACGAATTATTGTAATTGAAATGAAATGATTTTTATTCATTATTGTTTATTTGAAATATAAAAATAAAAAAGAATATAAAATAAAATTAATAAATGAATATGAACATTTCATCTATCAATAAATGAAATGGTGAATATAAAAATGTTCATATTTCATTCTTGTTTTATTTAATTTGAAATATTCACATTTATTGTGTTAATTTAATAAATAATAAAAAGAAATAAGAATAAAAGATAAATAAAAATATAATAAAATATTTATTTTATTCTTTTTTATTTATTTTTTATTTTATTTATATTATTTTATATTTATTTATTTTATTCTTCTTTTATCTTTATATCTATTATATATTTCTTATTTTATTATTTATGTTATATTCTTATATCTTTTTATTCTTATTTTATATTTATTCATTATTATTCATTTCATATTAACATTGTTAAATATCAATACAACATATAATAAATAAATGATATAAGATAAACAACAATAAATAATAATAATAAAATATAAACAAACAATATAAACAAATATAAAATAATAAAAGATCATCTAATATAAAATAATAATAACAAAGAATAAAAATAAGAAATAAATGATGATTAGAAAAGAAAAATTGAGAAAAAGAAGAAATGAATGATGTTAAGAAAAGATAAAAATCAATATAAAATATAAAATAAATATAATAAATAATAAGAATAAGAATGATTATATCTTATTTTATTAATATAATATTCTTTATGATTTGAATGAGGTATGTCAGATACACACCACAAATCACTAATATTTCCATGTTTCAAATCACCTAGTTATCTTCTGGTTATGATATGCATTTGATGAGATAACATATCACATAACACTAATTGTTTATTTTTATCATGACTAATTATTATGGAGGCATTATCAATAATGATTATTATTTATTATATTTATTATTTATTATTATTTATTATTTATTATTTATTATGATATA
>NW_001855886.1:0-1268 GCF_000209125.1 Entamoeba dispar SAW760
TTGATAATAATTTTGATGATATAAAATCATAATTATTCATATTAAAATAAATGTGTGTTAATATAAAGAATGATAACTCTATATTAATATTAATATTGTATTTCTTCTTCATAATGAATGAGATGATAAATAAATATCATATTATTTCAATATTTATAAGAAAGATAAAAAAATAATAAGAAATAATAAGAAATAGATAAATCATAAAAAGAAGAAGTAGAAATATTATTATAAAATAAATAATGATATGATAATTGAATTTAGTTATTTGTTATTTAATTTATATTTGATATGTGTATTATAATATATTATTGTTATATTATTAATATTTGTGTTTGATTATTTCATATTTTAACATATTTAATTATTTATTTCATATTTCATTTATTATATTTATTATATTAAAATTATTTATATTCATTAAATAATATCAAATGAAATAAGAATGATTTAATAACATCAATCAAAATAAAATGAATAAAACATAAGAAATCATGAACATACAATGTTCATTTCAATACAAATCATTCAATTTTGATTTTCATTTGAATAAATAAATAAATGAAAATAATAGAATGATTTAAGAACAAGAAATGATAAAGTTGATAAGAAATAATAATATAAAATGAATTATTATCAAGTAAAATATAAAATAAACAATAATAACATAGTAGAAATATGTAAATAAGATAATAAATGAGAAATGAATAAAAATAAGAGAATAGGAAAATAGGAGTGAGAATAAATAAGAGAGAAGTTAAAGATAAATATAAAATAAAAATAATAATAAAGAATATAATAAAAATATTAAATAAAATAATAATAATAAAATGGATAATAAAAATAAAGAAATTAAATATGAATTATTTATGATTATGTTTTCATCATATTGAGAATTGATTATTTCACTTTATTCTTCATGTTTTATTTCTATTCATTTATTGTTTTTTAATCATTATCAATTTAAATATTTCATCATTTAATTTGTTATCAGATTTTTATTTTGAAATAAATGAATATTAAAATTCATCATTATTTATATTATTATTTTATGTTTGATATATCAATAACATTATGATTATGGTTTATCCTTTATCATCAACATTGTTTAAATAATCTTTATTGATAACACATCATGTATTCAATTCAAAAGTATCAATGATAAATATATTGTATCATAATAAATAATAATACTACAATCATAATAAATAATAATCTTATATCATAATAAATAATAATCATTAATAAATAATAATAAGTAATAATCA
>NW_001855885.1:0-4495 GCF_000209125.1 Entamoeba dispar SAW760
TTGAATCCTATAGTTTTCTCCTTGAAAAAATATGACAATTTATTATTTTCATTCCACTAATTCTATTTCTACTAATATTATCATTATTTGATTTACTTATTAATGTTTCTCTATATTTATTAAAAGTTCTTCGTATAATAATTCCATGGGAAATAATGGTAAAAGATATATTATTTATAAACATATATTTGATTAATGAAATACTATGGATATCATAGATGTGAATATAGTGATATAGAAGTACTTCATCTTCTTTTTAATTTATACTAAGTAGGCTTTCTTCTAATCTTATCTGTCCTTTCTCAACTACACTTTTCAATTTCTATTCTTTCTTATTTTATTTTTATTTCTTCTTTTCTTCTTTCTTTTATATCTATTTTTTATTATTCTATGTTGAGTATTTCTTATCTTTTACTTTTTATTAATTTCTTATTTCTCTTATTTATTTAATTTCTTGCTTTT
The DNA here is from genome assembly GCF_000209125.1 of Entamoeba dispar SAW760. Taxonomy (NCBI): domain Eukaryota; phylum Evosea; order Mastigamoebida; family Endamoebidae; genus Entamoeba; species Entamoeba dispar. The sequence continues at coordinate 463 of NW_001855885.1, forward strand.
GTATAATTTTCTTTATTTAAAAATAAGTTAAATTAATAGTTTATTTGAACTAAAACTAATTCCATTAGTAATAATAATAATACTAATAATTTGATTATTCTTTAATTAAGTGGTGAATATAATTTGATTAACTTAATTTTCAACATAATTTATCCCTTAATGACATATTGAAATACCATTTATTTTATTTATTCTTTTATTTGAAATGAAGTATACTTTTATAAAAGTATTTCACGACTAGTCTTTTTGTTTAGTAGAGAGTGAATGGAATGAAGTATTTTCATTTGATTATTATAATTTAAAATTATTCAAGTTCTCCTTTTTCTTATTTTTTATTTTTTATTAATTTTCTTCTTCTTTTATCATTAAAAAGATGTCGAAGCATTACAGGAAACACCACAAAAATTATAAATTAATCATTAACAAAAGAAGGAGAAATCAATATCATCCATGAAATGTAAACGATAGAACAATGAGTGAAAACACGTATTATCTGTATGGACAGAAATACATTAATCATCATAATAATCATTACCATTTAATAACTATCACCATAACAATTATCATAACAATTATAATAATAATGATATGATTCATTTCATTCATCACTTCATTCTTTTTCATCACCATAAGTATTTTACCAATATTTCAAATAGAATCAATCAATATTATAATACAAATAATTCACATAATAAAACACAACATAGATATAAACAATACCATAATAAAAGACATCAACAAATAATAAATAAAAAAAATAAAAGAAATGATAGAAATACAAAACAAGAATATTTGAAAAGATTATTTGAAGAAGAAATTAAAATATTTACACTACTTGAAGTAGTTGAATTTATTTATCACATTGTATAATGAATATAATCAACATTAATGAGAAGATGGTATTTACTTGTAAGAGAATAAATAAAAAAGAATAGAAATGAGTGATTATCAGTATGTTGATAGAAGATGATGATGATAATCAATTAAATCAAAATGAAATAATTGATAAATATTGAAGAGAAGAAGAAGCTAATAGAAAATGAGAAGAAATTAAAATATATAACATGTTAAAAAAGAGAATAAAAGATGAAGAAAAAGAACAAAGAATTAAAAGAATTAAAAGAATAGAAGAGAATAATAAAGAGAAAGAAGAAATGAAATACAAATAAATGAACAAACAATTAATAATTTATCATTTCTTATTATATTATTAATGATGATAAATGAGAATGAGTTAATCATTCAAAAATAAGAGAATGATACATTATTATTTCAATTCAATGTTGAATCACAAATGAATCTGATGTAAATAATTTATTATATCATTTATATTTCTTGTTTGTTAATTTATTTAATTTAAAATTATACAACAAAGAAGAGATAAATCACATTATATCTGTTTCATCTGAAACATAATTAGTGAATAAATTTAATGTTGTAGTAACTGTTGAAATATCATCATTTCAAGATGATTTCTAAAATTAAAATATACTATTATTCTCACTTCATTTTTATTGATGAGATATGATTTTAACATAAGAATTTCACTTCATATGAATGAAATCATCTTAAAATAAATGAAATAATGAGAAAGAGAAGAATAAATTCTATCATTATATAATTCTTTTCATTTAAATTATTACAATTAAAATTATGATATTAACTTAAAGATGAAGAAATACAAAGATTAATATATTTGATATTAAAATAGAAGATATTAGTTAATATAAAGAAGTAATAATAAACCATTTAAAATAAAGAAAGAAAATAAAAATGAAGTCAATAGAAGAAATAAAGAAATAATAATAATAATACACAAATTGATAATGAATTAAAATAATTAATACTTTCATTTTATTTGTTGAAATACAAGAAGTAATAAAAATAAATAAATAAGAAAAATAAGATATACTAACTTTTATTAATTTTTTATTCAATGTCTTTTCTTTTCTTTGAATCTCTTCTTTCTTTTATGTCTATATCTTTTTCTTATATTTATTCTTTTTATAAATTTTACTTTTTGTTAATTCTATACATGATAATTCAATATATCTCTTATTTATTCTCTGTTTTTTAATTCTTTAATTTTCTCTTTGTTAATAAAATTTAATTTATTAATTTTATAGTATTTCTATTCTCTTTACTATATTCTTTATTTATTTTATTCTTTGTCTTATTCCCTAAAATTGTTAATCTATCTTCCTTTTATATTTCTTTATGTTTTAATACTATAACCTATATTATTTAATTTGTTAATTAATGTTCATGTTTCTTATATTAAAATATTCTAATGTTCATGATGGTATTTATATTAAATGTTTCATGTTCAATTTATTCTTTACAAAATGATGGATGTAATTCTTATTTGAATAAAATGAAATAGAAATTTCTTGTTCTTTTGATTTTTCTTTTTTCTTATTTTCTTTTTCTTTTATTTATTATTTCTTCTTTTCTTTTATTCTTTTATTCTTTTATTCTTTATGAATTTAATTCTTCCACCATTTGAAAAAAAGATAAAAACGATATAAAATAGATAGTTGTTCATATTTTATTTACTTTATCATGTGGGAGTGTTAAATCTTGAAATGCTTTATTTTATATTTATGGTGTTGTACTATCCCAATTTATTGAACCTTTTCATTTTTCTTTAAATTCTATTTATTCAATTAATTAATTCATACCATTATGTTGTTTATGTTTGGTTGATTTAACTTGATGATATAAGACATTACCATTTTCAACTTATGTCAATAAACCAAGTTGAATTATATGATGAGAATAATTGAATTTATTAATTAATTTATTGAAAACTACTTAGTTAATTATTATTTTTATTTTATTTTCTTCTTATCTTTTGTTATTATTCTCTTTATTTTATTTTTCTTTATTTATTATTTTATTCTTTTCTTTTGATTTCTTGTTTTATGAATTTTTCTTTTCTTTATTTATTGTAAATTAATGTATTTCATATTATCTATGTTTTAAATATTCTTCTTTTAATTTTCTCATTTTTAATGCTTATTTTATTTTCTTCTTCTTTATTTTCTTATTTTAATAAGAACAAATCTTTATTATTGTGTTATTATGTTTAATTTTCTTTTTATCATCAACCACATTCATTAATTACTTTTTATTTGTTAATATGTATATTTATCATTTATACTTGTATATCATATCAATTAATTATTAATATTCTATTCTTTATATTTATTTATACTTTTATTTTATTTGATATTCAATATTCATATTTATTAATCACTGATATTGTTAAATTATTAATTATGGATCTTTTATAATCAATAGTAATATCATAACCAGATAATAATTAGGTGAATTTAAAATATGAATAAATTATTATTGCATATGGTGTGTAATGTGTATTATTCTATTCTGAAATAAAAAGATAAAAATAAGAAATAAAATAAGAAATAAAATAAGAAATAAAAGAAAAGAAAAAGAAAAGATAGAAAATATAAGAAAAGAAATAAGAAAGAAAATAAAAAGAAAGAGAAGGATAAAAAGAAATAAAGAAATAAAGAAATAAATAAGAAAGAAAATAAAAGGAAGAATAAAAGTAATAAAAAAGAAACAAAGAAAGAATAATAAAAGAGAATAACATAAAAGATAAAAAGAATAAAGAAATAAGATAAAAGAGAAAATAATAATCAAATCATAAAAGAATAAATAATAAAAATAAATAGAAGTGATGAAATGAATAAAAAGAAGATTATAAAATAAAATAATAAGATTAATGAAATAAGAAAAATAAAATCAATTAAACAATATAACCATATAATTTTTATTTTGCTTTCTTTTTCTTTTTTATTTCTTCTTTCTTTTTATTTCTTCTTTCTTTTTTATACTCTCTACTTTTATTATTTCTTATATTTCTTTTCTTTTCTTCATTATTATTTATTATCATTTACCTCTTTTATTATTTATTCTTTCCTCTTTTATCTTCTTTTTTTATTATTATTTCTTTTCTTCTTATTCTCCTCTTCTTATTTCTTTCTTTTTCTTTTTATTTCTTTTT
>NW_001855884.1:0-1708 GCF_000209125.1 Entamoeba dispar SAW760
ATTTTATTTCTTTATCTTCATGTTTATATTATTCTCTTTTATTACTTCTTCTTATTAAAATATTTCATATCAATATTATTTGAATATTATTATGATATATATTAACAATGATATACAACATTTAAATGAAATATTCTTAATTTATGAATAAATTTAAATAATAATTATGTTAATATTGTATCCATTTTATAAATTTATCATATTAATATTTCATATCATTCTCATTTATAACTATTGTTTGTGATTTTAATTTATCAAATTATTTCATTTATTTACTAACTCTGTTATTTGAAATCATTTTAATTTCATTTATAAGAATTACAAGATTTAATGATTAAAATATTGAATAGATATATTAAATAAATTATTGTAATGAAATTAAATGAAATTATAGAAAATGAATATTAAAAATATTTCATTATCATTTTATTATTAATTAATATTGAATTGGAAATGATGTTATTCAAATTAAGATTAAATGATTTAATTATTTGTTTTATTCATTCTTCTATTCATTATTCATTCTTTAAATTAAATTCATTCTTATGAATATTTTATTAACAAATTAAATCAATTTCAAAAAGATATCATTGTTATGATATTAAGAATATATCAAATTAAAAATATGAAATATAGAATAATAAGTATGTGTTTATTGATTATTGTAAAACATTATTTATTAATTCGTGTGTTTATTTCAAATCATTCATCATAATGAAAATTAATTAAATATACTTTGATAAATGTTAAACTGACTATCAAATTAATATTAATTTATTGTTTTCTCTAATATTATAATTTTAATATAAAACTTAAATTCTTGTTTAATTTTTATTTATTCATTTAACTAATTACATAATCAGTATGTTATTCAAATGAAATTAATTGTATTTTATTATATTTTCATTGATTTATTACACAAATAAAATATCATTTTCAAAATTCAATACTAGTATATTTACTATTGATAATATTCAAGTTGAACATTGTTTGAAACATCTTTTTCAAGTTTTTAATTGATGACTGAATACTAACAGATGTTAATAATTAACATTTACTAAAACAATAATTTAATAATTATGTAAAAGATATTGATATAACAATTGATGATAATGAATAACAATTATAAAAACAACATCTTTTTAATAATTTAATTGAATGTATTAAATTAACATGTTTAGCTGGTTTCCAGTTGTTAAAAAATACATTCCTAATTAATAAAAATGTTTGAGAAATAACAACAGAAATTACCTTTTTCTATTTCATTATCTGAATTTATTAATTGAATTGAATTCAATGAAACAATATCTATTGAATTAATACCTTATTTTAGTAATTATTATTTGTATATTGATTGATTTTAAGAATACATCCTTCAAAACAATCAGATCCTATTTTGATAATTATTGATGAAATAGTAATTGGTGTTATTGATATACATCAGAAAAACAATAATATCATATTTTATTAATGATTATTGGTATGTTAAATGATGTTAATGTTAAACAATTAGAAAACATCTATTTCCTATTAATGCAACTTTTAATGATTGTATTTCTATATGTGTTTCTATCATATTTTGTATATTCTACATCTTTATACTTATTTGCTATTCTTTTTCTTGTAAGTATCTTAAATAATTAATATAAACTATTTAAATGTTTAACTATTCTTCCTTCATTAAATATTTCATCTTCTTCATTATAAA
>NW_001855883.1:0-1719 GCF_000209125.1 Entamoeba dispar SAW760
ATGATTATGAATAAATGGATAATTAAATCATTTTCTATAAAAAGTAATAAATATCAAATAACTTTTAGTGTACTAGTAATTGTTATAGTTATTATTAATTCTTGACGCAGTATAGATAAAATAATTTTTAACAATTCATTCTAACATAATTTATTAATTATTGATAATTAAATCATTTTCTATAAAAAGTAATAAATATCAAATAACTTTTAGTGTACTAGTAATTGTTATAGTTATTATTAATTCTTGACGCAGTATAGATAAAATAATTTTTAACAATTCATTCTAACATAATTTATTAATTATTGATAATTAAATCATTTTCTATAAAAAGTAATAAATATCAAATAACTTTTAGTGTACTAGTAATTGTTATAGTTATTATTAATTCTTGACGCAGTATAGATAAAATAATTTTTAACAATTCATTTTAATGATTAATGAATAAATGGATAATTAAATCATTTTCTATAAAAAGTAATAAATATCAAATAACTTTTAGTGTACTAGTAATTGTTATAGTTATTATTAATTCTTGACGCAGTATAGATAAAATAATTTTTAACAATTCATTTTAATGATTAATGAATAAATGGATAATTAAATCATTTTCTATAAAAAGTAATAAATATCAAATAACTTTTAGTGTACTAGTAATTGTTATAGTTATTATTAATTCTTGACGCAGTATAGATAAAATAATTTTTAACAATTCATTCTAACATAATTTATTAATTATTGATAATTAAATCATTTTCTATAAAAAGTAATAAATATCAAATAACTTTTAGTGTACTAGTAATTGTTATAGTTATTATTAATTCTTGACGCAGTATAGATAAAATAATTTTTAACAATTCATTCTAACATAATTTATTAATTATTGATAATTAATCATTTTCTATAAAAAGTAATAAATATCAAATAACTTTTAGTGTACTAGTAATTGTTATAGTTATTATTAATTCTTGACGCAGTATAGATAAAATAATTTTTAACAATTCATTCTAACATAATTTATTAATTATTGATAATTAAATCATTTTCTATAAAAAGTAATAAATATCAAATAACTTTTAGTGTACTAGTAATTGTTATAGTTATTATTAATTCTTGACGCAGTATAGATAAAATAATTTTTAACAATTCATTCTAACATAATTTATTAATTATTGATAATTAAATCATTTTCTATAAAAAGTAATAAATATCAAATAACTTTTAGTGTACTAGTAATTGTTATAGTTATTATTAATTCTTGACGCAGTATAGATAAAATAATTTTTAACAATTCATTCTAACATAATTTATTAATTATTGATAATTAAATCATTTTCTATAAAAAGTAATAAATATCAAATAACTTTTAGTGTACTAGTAATTGTTATAGTTATTATTAATTCTTGACGCAGTACATTTGAGATATTAATAATTATTAAAATAATAGTGTTCTATTTATAGATTATTTTTTGTTATTCATTGTAGAAATAACATTTTTTAAATCAAGATTTTATGAAGTATAAGTTATTTATTTTTAAATCAACATTTTTCAAAAAATCTTTTCTATTAAAAAACTATATTATTTTATTATTTAAACTATTTCAATTCAAACGTTAAAAAGATGAATAAAATCGTTCAATTTATCATTACAACATCATTAAATAAAGAGTTGTTTAGAATTCAATTCTGAACAACTTTTACCTTATAAATTTTTATACT
>NW_001855882.1:0-1504 GCF_000209125.1 Entamoeba dispar SAW760
GGTTCATATCAAGTAGGATACACCCGTTCCCATCCGAACACGGAAGTAAAGATGCTTAGAGCCTGATCAGTACCATTATGTTCACACAGATGGGAACGTCAGGTAATCTACCTTTTTGTTTTTATATAGAGAGTTTTTTTTTAAATAAAGGAATAAAGGAATAAAGGAATATAGAAATATAGAAATATAGAAATAAAGGAATATAGAAATAAATACATACATAGATATATAAATAAAGATATATATAAATAAATAAATAAAGAAATATATATATATATATAAATAAAGAAATATATATATAATAGAATATAAAGGTTATAGAAGTTGAAAGGGATTAAAGTAAAGTAATCTAGTCAATAAAAAGACGAGCTTGGCAGGGATCGAACCTGCAATCCCCAGATTCGTAGTCTGATGCGTTTCCATTGCGCCACAAGCCCTATAACATTCATAAAATACTGGGAAGATAAAAAAAGGGATATATAAGTTATATAAATGTTATAAGTTATATAAATGTTATAAGTTATATAAATGATATAAGTTATATAAATGATATAAGTTATATAAATGATATAGATATGATATAGATATAGATATAGATATGATATATAAAAGACATAAGAAAGATAAGATATAAAATAAACAGACTAGGAATAATAATAAAAGTACATAGTCATATAATAATATAATAATATAAGAAAATATATGATAGTCATAGTCATAAGTAAGTAGGATAACGGTAGGTTCATATCAAGTAGGATACACCCGTTCCCATCCGAACACGGAAGTAAAGATGCTTAGAGCCTGATCAGTACCATTATGTTCACACAGATGGGAACGTCAGGTAATCTACCCTTTTGTTTTTATATAGAGAGTTTTTTTTTAAATAAAGGAATAAAGGAATAAAGGAATATAGAAATATAGAAATATAGAAATAAAGGAATATAGAAATAAATACATACATAGATATATAAATAAAGATATATATAAATAAATAAATAAAGAAATATATATATATATATAAATAAAGAAATATATATATAATAGAATATAAAGGTTATAGAAGTTGAAAGGGATTAAAGTAAAGTAATCTAGTCAATAAAAAGACGAGCTTGGCAGGGATCGAACCTGCAATCCCCAGATTCGTAGTCTGATGCGTTTCCATTGCGCCACAAGCCCTATAACATTCATAAAATACTGGGAAGATAAAAAAAGGGATATATAAGTTATATAAATGTTATAAGTTATATAAATGTTATAAGTTATATAAATGATATAAGTTATATAAATGATATAAGTTATATAAATGATATAGATATGATATAGATATAGATATAGATATGATATATAAAAGACATAAGAAAGATAAGATATAAAATAAACAGACTAGGAATAATAATAAAAGTACATAGTCATATAATAATATAATAATATAAGAAAATATATGATAGTCATAGTCATAAGTAAGTAGGATAACGGTAGGTTCATATCAAGTAGGATACACCCG
>NW_001855881.1:0-20156 GCF_000209125.1 Entamoeba dispar SAW760
TAGCAACTTTTTGATTTCTCTCTTTCATTGCTTTGATATATTCTTCTTTTCCTTCAATACCTATACACTCAATTCCTTTTTTTTGAAGTTCTTCCATTAAATAACCTTTTCCACTTCCAATATCAATAACACATCCTTTCCAATATTGATTAATTAATGAACTTAATTCTTTACATTCATATCCCTTCTTTTCATTCATTAATATCCATTGTTCTTTCTTTCCTTTAATATTTCCTTTAGGATATAATAATTTACATTTATCAATAAATTGTTGTAAACTTAATGGTATTTCAATATAATATTTTTTTGGAATAATCTCTTTAATCTCTGGTTGAATTAATACAAGAATATTTAATAAAATGATATCACTTTGTTCAGGATATTGTTTTGCTAATGTTTTAATCAAATCAAAATATTGATTCCTCCATTCTTCATTTATTCTTTCATAAATTCCATTAATTAATATTCTTGTAGGTCTTTCAGTATTTAAATATTGACCTTCATTATTATAATTATTTACACTAAAACAAATTTCATTTTGATTTAATAAATTTATCATTTCATTTTCATAATGTTGATAAGTTTCAAATATAGAAGGTAATATTTCTTGTTGTATAGATACTAATTGCATTTTAAAGAATTTAAGTCAGAATTATAAGTTTTTAAAAAAGATTTTTAAAAAGAAGAAATAAATAGAAAAAAAAAACAAAAACAAAATAAATAAAACAAATAAGAAAATAGAATACAAAAAACTATTTTACTTAACAATCAGTTCTAATAATATAATCGATTACATATGGTTATGTTCTAATATCATTTTAGTAATATTCCAAGTTTTTGTTTTAGTTCTATAATTTAAATTAATTCTAAATGGACATTCAGTCTTTTTTGATCTTCTTTTCTTTATTCCTTTTGTTTGACAATAAATTTCTTCAGTAGGAGACCCAGAACAACTACGATATTTTCCACTACATTGACATACAAGAACTACTTTCTTCTTAGTTCCATCTTTCATTGTTTTATTATTACCACTACCTTTACGTAAAACTACTCCACATTCTTCAGCCCATTTAGTAAGTAATGATATAGCTTCTTCATATGATATAAATTCTTTCTTTCCTTCATATTTTGTATAACGTTTAACTTCTAAATCCTTTGGAATAGTAAGTTCAGTTTGATTATAATTATTAGGAACGCTTTGTGGTCTACTTCCATTTAACATTTCATTCTGATTTGGAAGAGTAATTGGAGAAAACATTGATCGATGTATTGATTGAAGTACAATCTCTCCTGTTGCTGAAACTGGACGAGGATATCCCCTAGTATTAATTTGTTGTGTTGAAAATGAATTAGTATTAATTGGAGAATATAATGTTCTTTCAATCATTGGAGATATAGAAGTTCGTTTTGTAGTATAAATTTTAGATGGTAATAATGGTTGAAGAGGAATTTCATTTAAATTAGGAGTATCTTGTCTTTCTATTTTTATTTCTGACATTGCTTGATCTTGAAAAGGTAATGAATGTTGTTGTAAAGATGTATTTGTTATATGACCATTTTCACTAGAATAATTATAACTTTGATTAACAATTGGAAGTTGTATAGAACCAAGTCCAGATGAAATACAACTCGATATATTTTCTTCATTAGGAAGTTGTATTTGTGTATTTTGACTTATAGATAATTGATGTTGATTATCAATTGTAATAGGTCTAAAATGACATGTTTGAGGTTGAATAACATCATTAAGATTTGGTTCTAACATTGATTCATATTGATGTTCTGAGTTTATTGGAGAGAATTGAGTATACCTAATTGGTTGTTGATTAAATTGGCTTTTTCTTTGATTAAAAGAAGAATAAGGTTGGTTTGTGGTATCAATAGGCGGAAACATCAATTAAAAAAGGTTATTTCATTTTTGTTTTTCTCTCTTTTTATTTTCTAATAAGTTAATTAAAAAAAAAAAAAAAAGAAATAAAGTAATTTTTACTATATTTGTATTATATTTTTTTATATCTAAAAATAGAAAAATATTTATAAAATTCTTTGTTAATTTATTTTATTTTAGCTTCCTTAGTTTCAAATGAGGAAAAAATATAAAATAATTATAATTTAAAATAATATTTATTATTATAAATTTACTATAAATTATGAATAATATTAATGATATTTCACACTATATCTTCTTCTGTAGGTGGTTTTATATCATCTTCATCTTTAGAAAATGAAATATTTTCAGTAATATATAATTCTTTATCTAATTCTTCATCTATTTGATCAATATCTTCACTATTAAAAAACTCTTCTTCTATTTCTTGTGTTTTAGAAATATTATATCTTTGTTCATTATCTAACCAACATCCATTAGTAAAAATAAATCCATCTCTTTTCTCATCAGTAATAATCATTATTGCAGTAAGTGAAACAAATTGAATATTTTCTTTTCTCTTACAAATTAAATAATATGATTCATCATCTCTCTTTTCTCCTAATTCAATATATCCAATACATTCTCCTTTCTCTATAATATTTAATTTTCCATATTTGTCTTGTTTAATTACAATTGAATCTAATTCATCTCCCCAAACAATTGAATTTTCATATATTCCTAAATACCATTTACCATGTACTAATTTTGCTGTATAATCATAAGTTCCTATTAACCTAATGATTGGTTCACAATTTTTATTTCTTTGAATACTAATAACACTTCTTCGTTGTTTTTTACAATGAAGTATAACCCTAAAATATGGAGTTCCAGAAATGATATCTTTATTTGGTATTTCATTTAACAAACATAGATAAAAGTAATCTTTACCAAAAAGTTGACTACTTAATACTATTTCTTTAGAAAAATTTATTTTATTAAATAATAATTGTGTATTAATACAAAAATAATTTTGATTTTTAATACAAATAAGTCCAACTTGACCAAAAGGTTCTTCATTTTTTTTTGGGTATATATTTTTTTCTTCTTGTAAATATGCATATAACACTCCATTCTTTAATTGCCATCTTGTATATCCTTTTTCTTTTTCTGTAATAATAAGTCTGAATGGATAAGTTCGTTCATATGTTAATCGAATATTTTTACCTATACATGGAACTCCAAGTATTGAACTAACAGAAATACAACAAGTTTGAGAAAATACATCTGGTTCAATCATTTCAAAGAGTGTTTGATTTTGTTTATTATTATTTGGAACAAGAAATATTTTATTTCTTAATAATCCAGGTACACAAGACATATATTGATATGTACTTTCATCAGATCCTATTCTATAAGAGAAAGTCCAATCACTAATCATTTGATTTATTAAAGAAACTATTGTTAATTTTAAGTTTTAATATTACTGTCACTTTCTATTCTTTTCATTAGATTTAATAATGAATAAAATAATAAAAAAAAGAAGATAATTGATAAATAAGAAAAAATACAAAAACTTTCAAATAATTAAATAAAATTCCTTTAATTCAGAAAGTACATAATTATTTTTATTTTAAGTAAATTTAATACCATAAGAATTATCAAAAATATTGATAAATAGAAGATTATATTAATTGTTTCATTAATCACTGTATATTTTTCATTTCTTTCAGTTTCTTCTTTTATTTCTTCTTTATTTTCAAGAAAATGTTTTATTTTTTCTTTTTCTGCTTCTTGTCTTTTTTTTAAAATTGTTAAAACATCATCTTCTTGATTTATTTCTTCTTCTTTTTCTTTTGTTTCTTTATTAATTTCATCATTTTCTATTTTTGTAAGTAATTCTTCTTTACATTCATTATTTATTTCATTTTGAGTTATTATATCATTTTCTTCTTTTATAATATCTTGTTGTTGATTATTATTATTTTCTTTCTCAATAATTATTTTATGATCTTTTTCTACATTTTCTAATTTATATTCAGTTTTATCATAATTGGATAATTTAGATGTAACTTCTGTAGAAGAAGTATTAATCTTTAATTGATGTTCAATATTTTCAGTTAAATTCTTTTTATCATTTTCTAGTAAAAATATTTTCTTTAATTCTTGATGATTTGCACCACAAACAGGGCAAGTATAATATTGTGATTTTTTAGCAAATTCTTTTTTTACATCTGAATGACTTTCTAATCCACCAACAGCACCTGCAGCAGGTGTTAACATAAATGCTCTAATTGCTTCAAGCATTGAAGAGATACTCCAAACAGGAGTCCATGTTTCTGGATGAAATGAAGTAATAGAAAGACATATCTTTGTATTAATAGCAAATCTACCATTTGGAGTAAAGAAATATACTTCAGGAGGATTTTTTGGATAATCATAAGGGAAAATAAATTTACCATGATATATTCCTTCAGCAAAATCTGTTTCACTTGGTCCTTTGAAACTAAAATGACATTCATATACTGAAGATTCAATCAAATAAATAGTCATATCTGGTGGTGGTGATTTTAAAAAAGCAGCATATTCTCGTTGAAGTCGTTTAATACTACCTAAATTATTGGTTTTTTGCATTGTTTTTGTTTTTATTTTCTTTTTTTTTTCAGTTTATTAGTTTAACAATTTTTTTTTTTTTTTAAAATAAAATTGTTAAAGAACTAATTAAATTTGTGTTATTTTTTTATTACAAAAGAATGTGGGCTATTCTTGTTTTATTAGTGGCAATTCTTTCTATTATAATTTTATTATTAATGTTTCAATTTATTGATCCATTAAAAACTAAATGGTATGTAACATTCTTTGTTTTTCTTGGTTGGGGAATGTCGTTTGCTATTCCTATTTTATTACCAATTGACATTTCATCAGTTTGTTTTATTTTATTTATATTATCACTATTTAATATTAAATTATCTAATTTAGTCTTTATTTGATAAATGTGTAGAACAACAAAATAAAGTTTGTGAAGAACCATTTACATATATTGATAAAAAAACATTAGTTATATTATGGAATTTATTATATTGGGGAACAACTATATTATGTTGGACAGCCATTCCATTTTTACAATCATATTGTTCAGCAGGAGATTTTCATATATTAGAACGAATAAAAACATCATTACGTGAAAATATAATATTTTATTTAGTTGTAGGATTTGTCTGTGGTATATTTTTGATATTATTCTTAATTTGGAATGAAAATGGGGATTGGTTAGGTATTGCTATTGCAGCAGCAAATGCATGGGGATTAATTATGGTTATTGGAATGATGGGGTATGGTATTGTAGCAGTTCCAGCTCGATTAATTAAAAATATATCATTAAAACATTATTTAAATTCATTATATTCTGATATTAATGATCTTACAGAAGAACATGAAGAAGAAGAAGGAATATTATCAGAACTTATTACTCTTGTTAAAAAAGCAGATGAAATTATTCCAATTACAGACCCAATGAGGAAATGTGTTCTTATAATTATAAATGAAATTGATCCAAAACGTTATGAAGCAACAGAACCATCTAGAGATTTTGTTAAATCATATGAAAATCTTAGTGAATTACATGCAAATATTCAATTTCAACAATTAAAAGTTAAACAAATATTTTATACTTTACATAGTAATGTTGATCAAGTATTAAAATATGAAAATATTAATAGTAACAAAGCTCCTTTATTTCAAAGAATTTATTTTAATATAATCAAAAAAATAGTTTCAATTATTGCATTAATTTTATTTATTATTTATTCATTAACAGTATTTTCAAGTGAATTATTACTTCCATTTAATCTTCCTATATTATCTCCTCTTTATTATATTATTCAATCAATAGAATCATCTGCATTTCTTTTACTTATTGTAATTACTGTTTTTGTTATTTATATTGCTTGGTGTGTTTATCAAACATTAATATCAATGAAATTATTTGATTATTATCAATTATTTAATAATCGTTTATCTGATCCTGGTTCAATGCTTTTTTCTGCAGCATATTTATGTCGTTTATGTGCTCCATTAGCATTAAATATTCTTCATATGATTAAATTTGATGGTATTCATTTCAATGGAACACAAACTGCTTTTCAGTCAGTAATGTCTTCAATGGAAGATATTCCATTCTTTGGTCAAAATAGTTTCAATGATTTCTTCCCTGTTTGTATTGTAATTGTTTCTGCATTTAGTTTGTTGAACCATTTCATTCCAATTCCTTTAATTTTCAATTCAATTTTGAAATTCTTTGGTGTTAGAGATCATAATAAACTAACTACTGCTCAAAAAATAAAAAGAGGTAAATACATTTCTCAAATATTTTACACTCGATATGCTGATTATATGTTTACTTTAAATGCAAGTACTCATTTATTAAAACAAAAAGATGATTAATTTTTTATTATATCTTTCATTTTTTTGGTTTAATCAGATTTTTATTCTTCTATTTCCTATCTTATTGTTTTGATTTCTAATTAATCAAGTATTTTTATATAAGGCATTACAAAGTATTTTTTAACAGTAACTCTTTTGTTTTCACTATAATTGAATGAACATTATTCATTTTCATGTTTTTCTATTATTTTTATTTTTAAATCCAAACAAATCAGAAATCAAATTCTTAATCTCTACCATACTTAATTATTTTATCTTTCCATTCACAATTCAACTATTTGTTTAAGAATACATTAATTGATTTATATTGTATTAGTGTTTAATTAATTTAGAATTGAAGTAAAATCATTATTCTTGATTAATATTTTTAATCATTTTTTTATTTCTTTAAGGAAAATAAAACATTGTTTCATTCATTACTGGAATATTAATTAATGTCTTCATTGTATAATACTGTTTACAAATTGATTGATATATAGAATATTAACTAATCATCAATTTTATTGTATTAAATTGTATATCACTCAACACTCTAAGTTTTAATGAACATACCATTAATCTATTCTCAGATTTTATCCTATGTTTACCAGTATTTTGTTTATTATTTAATTCTCTGATTCATTTTATTGAAATACAGAAATATCTAATTCAACAGAACATAATGACAACAATAAATTGTAATAGTATTTGCATATATTTATCATTTGTTGAATGATGAGTAAATGTTGTTGTTTATTAAATGTGAAATTCAAAGCATATGAACTAATTCAAGAATACCATTCAATTCAACTGAAAATAATGACAAAGATACAAATAATTAAATGGGATATAGACATAGGACATTTATAAAGAAATACTAAATGGGTACAGTTCAATTAAGATGACTTTAGTGATAAAAATAAAGAAGAACTAAAAACTCGAAATAAGAATAATAAATGATTCCAAGTAGCACTACAATTAATTCTAAAAAAGTTAGTTTTGAAGAGTTAAATGAGAGTGAAAAACGGATTAAAATGATTAACTCAATCACAGAGTTCAATGAAGAAAGTGAAGCAAAGTCAAGAACAAGAAAATTAGTTGATTATATTAGAACCACAAAACCAAAAGAAATCATTGTCATTCTACAACAACACGAGAAAGTAGTTAGAATGGCAGAACATATTAATAAACAACTTGAAATAATTAATTCATATCTGAAAAGAATTCATGAAGAACCAAGTTATACTCTCATGACATACCAAGAAAAACGAACAGAAGAAATAATTTGTAAAGAGAAGTCATTTGACAATTTTATTGAAATAATAAAACAAAGTATTCAAGTTTGTCCTGAACAATCTTTCTTTAATTACTTTTTTCCAACTAGTCAATTTACATTAACAAAAATACCTCCTAAATGTGATTTAGTAATACAATACTCCTATCACTATGAAATTAATGATCAAATGAAAAACACTATCATTAACAATCTCAACCAAAAACCATATTTTATTTTCCAATGCATTCATCCTAATAAATTCTATGATGATCCATTTGTGATGTTAAATTACAACGATTTACCACTACTCCAAAATGGTTTAATTCCACCATCGTACATACAAGGAAATTGTATGGAAGAAGTTACAAAACTCGAAGGAGTTCTTATTACACCAATATTTGAGGAATATGAGAAGATGAGAATATTTGCAAGTAGAACAAAAGAATACAGAGTTATTCCATGTCAAATTACAATGAAGAATATTATCAATGATAAAGGAAAAAGAACTACTATCAAAGGAAGTATAAAAGTTGACAACAATGATATTCCTATTGTAATCAAACAATACAAACAAAGTGAATATTTTTATAATGAAAGTTATTTGGATTATCTTGATTCCATTGGATTATTAGTCAAAGCATCAGAACAATACAATAAATATGTTGATATGTATAATAGTCGACTTAAAGATGAGAAAGTACATCGAATGAAACGAGTAAAATGTGAAGGAAGTCAGATGTTTGTTGTAACAAATCAAATGAATCAAGGAGGAACATTACGACTTAAAGAAGTGAAGGATTTGATTGATAAAAAGGAAAAAATGATAATTGAAATGTATCATGAAGAAGCAGAAACACAAATAATTCAAGCAATCAACGAAGAAGGAAGTGGAATTAGAGATAAATTAGGAATAAAAAGTATGGAAGTTTATGGAGGTGTTTTAAGTGTAGAAGCATTCAACCATTTTCTGTGGTGTCAAAGCAGTGAAAGTGTTAGTGATTTGGTGATAATGAAAAATGTATTTGTTATACTAACAAACAATGAATACACTATAATTAAAGCAGAAGTTATTCATAGCAAACCAAGTAAATATTATTTCATTCAATATTCTGATGAATTTGATACTGTAAAGAATATTTTTATCACAAACCATCATTGTCAAACAATATGTACTATGTTTAAAAAGTCTGAAGATGAAAATAGAGATATTGATTATGAAACTAATGACAAATACACTACTCAATTTATTCATTGAAATCTTTTTGAATATTTTATCAGTTATCTTTTCAAATGAACACTAAATAATGAACTAAATACTTAAAACTTCAAATAACTTCAATTCTTCTTTATAACCAAAGAAAGAAACCAAATTATTGTCTATTTATTTATTGTCAAATCAATTTTATTATATCAAAAGAAATTTATCAGCATGAAATTATTAATCTCTTGTGAATAATTGTTATATAATTTCTTCATTGAATATTATTATTGAATTCATATCTAAATCATACATTCATTGTTCATCTTCATTTATTCATCTTTCTTTAAAAGAAAACATGTTCATTCAATCAATTCTTTTCATTATTTACAAACATAACACATCCTTCAATTTATTTATTGAATTATTCTTAAATCATTTTGTCCATATTGAAGTGGTTATGACTTACAAATTTCTATATCTAGTATTAGTTTATTTAAATAAGATTTATTAAAACATAAAAGAATACTGATTGAATGGTTAATGAATGTATACAATGGTGAATTATCTTATTATGTTGAACTGATTTAATCCTATTATCAAGTAATGAATTATGTATAACATTCATATTAGCTATGAATATACAATAACTTTATTTTGTTGTTTGATGTTTATCATCAAATAACTTAATAGAAATTCATATCAATTGGTAAAACCAATAATCAATAAACATAAATCTCAAATAACTAATTACTTAATTCCTTTCTAATGATTAAAAAACCAGCTTTTTTGTATACTTGATTCATTACAATGAGAATTTCTCATTTTATAAATTATTAAATTATTCTATTATTCTGAACTTTTTGAAATATTCTAAGTTTTAATTAACTCAAAACCATTGTTATGAACAATACAATCACTTCATATGAATGTTCATACTCGAAAACGAAATTTTAATCAAACAATTGAATTATTTTAATCAATCACCTTCTTCCATTTCTTTATTCTTTTTATGTTTTAATGCTGTTCCAATTGTTCTAGTAACACTACTAATGTTGTTGATAACTTTGGTATTAAACAAAATGTTAGCATTATCAAACATTCCTGATTTTAATGATACAACAATAAACTGTGATGCTTTAAAATGTTCCCTCAACATACCTCCAAAGTTTTGTGTATTAGATACATCTAAAGCAGCATCAACTTCATCAAGAATATAAAGTGGTGATGGTTTATACAATAAAATAGCAAGAATAAGTGACAGTGCCAATAATGACTTTTGCCCACCAGACAATTCTATTAATGATTCTTTCCACATATCTCCTAATCTAACTCGTGCTTCTATTCCATTGAAAATAGAATGTCCATCAAAAGGGACTAATTTTGCAGATGCACCTGGATGTAATGAACTAAAAATTGATCCAAATTTAACATTCACAAATTCATATGCTTCTTGTATAGCATCTTTCATTTTTTCATCTAAATCATTAATTACTTTAACAATTTTATCTTTATCCGTTTCAATAATATGCTTTCTAGTCATTAAATCTTTGTACTCATCTTCAACTTTTTGTTGGTGTATCACAACTTGCTTATTTACACTTCTTTCAATTTCTATTTGTTCTTTTCCTATTTCTGCTAATTCTTTTCTTGCTGAATTGATATTGAATGTACTAAAATCAAAAATACTTCCTTTCTTATTAAACTGTTGTTTCTCCGTTTTAATCCAAAGATATTTCTTCTCGAATACTCTTATTGTCTCTCCAACATGTTTTATCTCTTCGTCTTTTTTTTCTTTTTCTTTTGTAATTCTTTTAAGCTCGTTTTCTTTTTCTCCAATCTTTTTTCCCTTAAGTTGTTTTTGTTCATTCATTTCTTTTACTCTTCTAACTTTCTCTGAATTTGCTATTTTAATTTCTTTAACCTCTCTTTTAAGCTCTTCAAGTTTCTTTTCTTTTACTTTAATTTCATGCTCTATACCATCACGTTCCAAGATAAGACTACTCAGTTCCTTTTCGTTTGCAGCCTTTTCTTTTTCCCAGTCTTCTATCTTCATCTTTTCAATTTCCCTTTTTCGAGTTTGTTCTTCTGCTCTTTTAATTTCTTTGCTTATTCTATCCAATTTTCCTTTTTCTTCTCTTATTTTATTTTGTAACTCTTTTTTAACAACTTCTCCTTGACCCACTTCTATCCTCTTTCTCTCGTTTATTGCTTCTTCTCTTCTATTAGTAAGGTCTGCCAATTCTTTTTCTTTTTCTTGGATCATTCGTTCCAGTTTTTCTCTTTGTTTTATTATTTTTTCTCTTTCTTCATTCTGCCTATCTAATTCTTCAAGCTCAAGCTCTGCCCTCTTTCTGCGTTCTCTAACAAGTTGTAAATTTTCTCTTATTCTTTTTATCTCTTGGAACTGGGCAAGTTGGGTTTTCTTTTCATTTATCACTTTTTGGCAATCTTCCCATTCTTTTTTCAACCCATTTTGTCTTCTAATTTCATCCAAAAAACCTGAACTCTTAGGTTTACTGCCTCCTGTTAAAATGCCAGATGGATCATACAAATCACCAGATATTGTAACTGTTTTCATCATGACCCTTGGGTTGAAACAAACTTTTTTTGCAGTTTCAGCATCGTCTGCAATAAGGACATTTCCAAACACATATTTCATAATTGGATAAAATTCTGTTTCACACTGAACTACATCTAAAGCATACTGAATCTTATTTCCACCAATTTCTTTTGCTTGTTTAATTTGATTCAAATTTGGCATTTGTGGAGCAATCTTATTTAATGGAATGAATGTCATTCGTTTCTTTAAACATTTCTTTTCAACCAGTAAGGAAGCTGTAATATCACTGTCAACAACAACATGAAAAATTTTTGGTCCTGCTGCAATCTCAAGTGCTGTAGAATACTTATTTTCTTTTGGAGTAAATAAAGTGACTATAAGACCTTTTACACGGTTTCTATCAAAGTCAGCACTTGGCATAGAATATCTAAAACTAAAATTTGTTTTTCTATTTGCCTCTTCAAACCTTCTTCTTTTTTTTTCAAGGTCTTGTTCCAAATCGTATAGTTCAGACTCAATTTCATTTGAACCGTTCCAATCGTTACATTGGTACTCTAAATTTTTTTCTTCATTAAGAATTTCTTTTATTGTAGATTCAGTTTCCTCTTTACTTACTTTGGCTGGAATTGGTTTTTGTTTTTGCCGAATGAGGTCTTCACATTCTTTACGAACTTTTTTCATCGAAATAGTAATTCCTCCAATGATATCTTCTGATTGACTGAGTCCATTCATTTTTCCTAGTCTTAATTCTAATTCTTCAACCTTCTTTTCTATCCATTCCTTTTCTCTAATTAATCGTTCATCATTTTCTCCTTCATCTTCTTGAACTCTTTTAATATCTCTCTTAATCTTTTCAATTTTGTTATTGAGGTTTTTTTCTCGTTCTTTGTTAGCCTCATTTCTTGTTTTCATGACCTCAACCTCTTCATCGATTTTTGTTGCCTCTTTTTCCTTTTCATCAGTGTTTAAAATTTGTTCTCCTAAATCTTCAGCCATTCCCTCGATTTCATCTCTCATTTTTTCAATTAATTTTTTATTGTTTGAAATTTCACCCTCTAGAATTTTGATTTCTTCATTTAAGTCTTTAAATTTTTTTTCTGCTCGGTAATAATCAAAGGCATGGATCTTCATTTCTAAGTTCTCAGAAGCTGCCTTCTTATTTCTTAAGTTTACTAAAGCCTCTGCATCTTTCTTCAATTTTTCTCTAGACGGAGTGATTTCTTCTCGGAGGATATCATCTATTTCCTTTAATTTAGAATCTTTTTTTTCTAGGACTTTTACTGCTTCTGCTCGTTTTGTTTCATACATTTTAGTTCCTGTAACTTCTTCTACCATAGCTAAGATTTCCATCGGTTTCATATTAAGTACTTTAACAACTTTTCCTTGCATTATAAGAAAGTGAGGATTGTTGACGTTCAGTCCAATTGCTCTGAAGAATGTTAAAATATGGGATTGTGGTAATACTTTTCCATTCAACATGTACTTATTTTTTCCTGTAACAGTAATTTGTCTTGCAACAGTGATTTGGTCATACTCTTCATAACCTGTAGGACTATTTGCTTTGTCATTATTATTAAATATAATTGTAACAGTAGCTTTTGTGACACCACATTGTCCAGATTTATATATTAGTTCTTGTAAAGTCTGTACACGAACTAATGATAAGTTCTGAATACCCATTACAAAACAAATGGCATCTAATATATTTGATTTTCCTGAACCATTTAACCCAGTAATGGCATTAAATTTACTATCAAATTTCCCTATTGTTGTTTTTCGAGCATAAGACTTAAACCCATCAATTAGTACTTCCTCGATGAACATTTCAATCTTGTCCAATTTAAGTTGTCTTTTTTTTCACTTTTTCGTTCACTTTAAATAAATGCTTCAAAAAGAGAAAAAAAGAACAAAAATTATTTCATTTTTTGTTTTTATTCTTTAAAAATTCACTATTAAAAAGTTCATTGTTGTAGATAATGAGAAGAGATTATTTTTGTTAACTCAGTATCATTATTTCTGAGCTAATTTCTAAAGCAAATAATAAAAAAATATTCTTTCTATATAGGGAGATTGTGCAAACATTCAAACTGAAGAAGGTTGGGATTTTCTAATAAAATAAGATTTAGATTTTACAAATTATTGAAAGTTATTCTTTATTACTTCTTATAGAATAAATAGTAAAACAAACTAATTCATCACCATGGCTATGTTAGAGCTAATGGGTTCAAAGAGTTAATAATAACAGAGTTGATAGAAAAATAGAACGTTTGATAAAACATTTTATAAATATTTGATAAACTATTTAGGATGATATTCGTTATGTTTCATAATAAAATGATAAGGTATTTTTAATAAACAATAAATATATACTATTAAAAAGACTCAAAGTAGTTTAAAAAAATGTTTAAATGATAATTGTATTTTGTTGTTTTAAACTAGTAATGACCAAATATTCTCCTCAACTTCAATTTATTAATCAATAGTTTTTTAGATTACTATTAAACTAATTTCTACTAATAAAAGAATATAACAATAAAAGACACCTTATTATTTCTTAATGAATAAATTAGGTAGTAATGTCATTTATCTATAAAACTGAAAGAATTATTATAAAGACTATAAAAGTAATAAATCATTAATACTTAATTCAATAAATCATCTTTATAAAGGAAATGAACGAAATAGATTAATTAATACATACTTTTTAAATTAAATAAAGAAAAAAGAAGAAAACACTTCTGTTAACATATCTTTTAAAAATGATAAAATGAATTTAGTGTTTGTTATAGAAAGAATAAAAAAGTTATAATGTATCAAAAAAAAAACTCATGTAGTTATTCTAATTATATAAATATTCTTGTATTATAACTAATTAGAAGATACTTAATGAAATAGTAAAAGAAATTATATACTTCATTCTATCTAGTCATCGATTAAATGAGAATCTTAGATACCAAAAATAGAAAGAAAGAGAATTGTTCAAAGATGATATCATCAAATTTAATTAAAAATATAGTTTTAATTGAAAGAATTTGAATTAAATAATGAAAACTAAAAATCAAAAGAACTTAAAAAGATAGTCAATAAAATAATGAATGATCCTTTACAATTTCCTATTGATGATTATTATTGCACTGAAACAAACAACTTAATAAATAATTATATGAGAGGAGTAAGTCAACAAAATAAATCAGATGAACCTAGTCAACGAGTTCAAATTTTAACGAAATCTATTGAAGAACATTTTAATCCATCAACAAATTATTCTCCTTCAACAAGCGTAGAAAAAATAATTCATTTACCATTATTAGAAGGAGAAATAATTAAAAACGAACACAAAGGATTTATCTTTGAAAAAATACACACATCTATTTATATTACTAACCATAGACTTATTTTATATTTTCATTCAACAGAAGAATGTATGACATTTCCATTCTTTTGTTTATTAAAAATTAAAACCACAGAACACAATGGAGTTAGTTATACATTCTATTTTAAAGATTGTCAAATTATTACATTATCAGCATATGAACCAAGTATGCCATGTACTTCATTTGTTCAAATGATACGACAAATGATTGAAACATATTGTCCAATTGATTTTGTGATGAGAGGAGTTGGTGGAAAACATGGTTGGAATTCATATAATATTTATAACGAATTTACAAGGATGAGACTAGAAGGAGAATGGAAAATATGTGAATATAATAGTAAGTATGAAATATGTAACTCATATCCAACTCAATTAATAGTCCCAATGGATATTCATAAGAGTACGTTAATGGCTTCTTCTGAATTTAGAACTAATGGAAGAATACCAGTATTAACTTGGATTCATCCACAAACGAGAAAAGTTTTACTTCGATCTAGTCAACCTAAAACAGGATTTACAGGAAAATCAGATGAAGACGTTACGTTATTGTATAGAGAAGGTGGAAACAGTTATATTCAAATATATGATTGTAGAGATTATTATTCTGCATTAGGAAATAAAGCATTTAAACAAGCTGGGTTTGAGTCAGTATCAGAATACACTTTTTGTTCAATAGAATTTCTCAATATCCCAAATATCCATCGAGTTAAAGAAGCATTTAATGAGTGTTATGATATTTTTTTAACACAAGATGAAACAGTGTCGATATTACCTATAATATATAAAAGTGAATGGATAAAATATATTCAAATATTACTACAATCAACACAAACTGTTTCTAATATGTTAGAAAACAAACCAGTTTTAATTCATTGTTCTGATGGATGGGACAGAACAAGTCAAATATGTAGTTTAGTTGAATTAATGCTTGACCCATTTTATAGAACAATTTCAGGATTTGCTGTATTGATTGAAAAAGATTGGTTATCTTTTGGTCATCAATTTCAAACAAGGAGCGGAATCACACATGACACAACAGGTACATCTCCAATTTTTCTTCAATTCCTTCATTGTGTTCATGTATTATTAAAACAGAATCCATACTCATTTGAATTTAATGATAAACTTCTTCAATTCCTTGCTGATGAATTATTTACTTTTAAGTATGGAACGTTTGCTTTTAATTGTGAAAAAGACCGTAAAGAAATAAAAGCAAATCTTTATTCTGCTTCAATTTGGGATGATGTCATAAATATGACTGAATTTATGAATGACCACTTTAGACTCTCTTCTAAACCACTAACACTAAACACTTCATTACTTTGTATTAGTTCTTGGTTAAATTACTTTATTAGGTACTCTCAACCTTTAATCTCACAGAAAACTCTGTATTAAATATTATGTTTTATGTAACAAATTCTCTTCTTTTTATTGGTTTAGAAGTTTTTGCTATTTTAAAAAGATTGACGTTTTGATATAAATAATATGAACTAAAAATTATAACATTTTAATGAAAAATAATTAACAATAAAACACCTCAAAAGACTCACAAACAAAGTCAAAAAAAAAACTAACAAGACTTTTTAAACTCATTAATATCTAGAATTTATATGAACAAAATTGTGTTTTTGAAAAAGAGAATTATTCATTAAAATTATAAGAATCAACGAAATAACTTTTCATGAATAATGATATAATCCTATCAAGACCAAAAGAAACAAAACCTTATAAGAATTTTATTCATAAAGAAAAGAATATAAAGTTAATAAAACAAAAAATAATAGAGTCATAAGTTTAATTCTCCGGTAAAGAAACCTTTCTAAGAGGTAAGGTGATTTTGTTTTATAAGAAATTATATGTTGGTGGGTTAAAATAAAGAAAAGAACTACTACTTGTATAATTTAGTGCCATCTCAAAATTCTAAACCTTGGTTGCATGAAGGAACAACAATAAGAAAAAAAGTAAAAGGAAAAAAATATGGAATGGGGACAACAAAAAGAGTTAAGAAATGTATGTACTAATTGGAAAGGAAGTTGGTTTGTTCTTTAAACTAAACTATTAAAAAAAGATAGGATCCTAATTAGAATGTTGTTGCTATTAATTCAAATATAACTCTACCCTGATTATTAAAAAAAGAGGTAAATAAATACACAAAGAAATTAGTACATATTCAGAAAATGGTTTTACTTTATAACAACAAAATTCTGTTATCAAAAAGAATGAGAGAATTTATTTAGAAAAATGCTTCAAGGATTGATGTCTATTTTAGAATAAATATGAAAAAGACAAAAATATGAAACAAAATTAAAAAATCAAAAATTAAAAAGGGAAACGAAAAAATTACAACTTAGAAAAAAGAACTTGAAATAAGAATAGTAAAAAGTTAGAAAAAATTAGAAAAGAAATAGAATTGGTGAAGGAAACTAGAAAAGTATGACATAAAAATAGAATAACTAGATTCAAAGAAAAAAGAATAGGCAATGTGAAGGGTTTTAACTATTAAATGTTAGAAGGAATGCAAGGCCATACTAGACACTCACGACTTACGATGCCTAAGCCAAATAAAAAGAAAACCATGGTTGTGGTTGATACATCCAAACTTGAAGAATTAGACATGGATGATGTATTTGCAGTTGAAACTGATATTAACAAATTGAGGGGATGTGCTATGTGTAGTGCATTGTCGAATAGAGGATATTTTTTAAAACAAAATCAAGAAAAGAAGTATCACTATGAGATTCGTGCACTTCCTGGACATCTAGAAGAAAGAAAAAAAGTAGAAAAGGTAGTAAAAAAAGAAAGTGTAAGACAAAGAAGAAATAAAAAAAGGATGGTTGTTGAAAAGAGTGATGACGTAGAAAAGAAAGAAACATTTAATGTATCTGAAGAAGTTATTAGAGTCTCTCCAAAGTTAGATGGAAATGATTCAGTTGAATCTAAAAAAATTAAAACATTAGAAAATGAAGATTCAAAAAGAAAGGTTCAGAAAAAGAGTAAGACTTCTGAGGTGCAAGAAGATAAGAAAGAAAAAAAGGCCAAAAAAAGAAAAAGTCTCATCAACGAAGAAATGACAGTTACTTTAAATCTTGATAAAGCATTATTAGGAATTGATGAACCGCTTACTAATTTCGAAAATCTTCAAGAAACAAAAAGTACAAAAAAAAGAGGAAGAAAACCAAAAACACGATCAGTTACTGTCTTACAAAACACACCACAAAGTACTCTTCTTACTACTCCAACACCACTGAATGCTCAAGGAATTCCTATTTATAAACCAGAACGGTTACCAAATGTTAAAAAGCCATTATCACAAGAAGTTATTCCATGTAAACAAATATTAAATCAACTAAAACTCTTACCAGAAGCAAATCCTTTTTTAACACCAGTTGATCCAATTGCACAAAATTTACCAGACTATTATGTTGTTATTAGACATCCAATGGATTTAAGTACTATTACAAAGAAATTTAGGTATGGAATTTATGAACATATAGATGATTTTGCTAATGACGTACGGTTAGTTTTTAAAAATGCTATGAAATATAATCCACCAAGAAATACAATTCATATATTTGCATCAACATTATTGAGATATTTTGATGACCAAATTAAAGAGATATATGATTGCAGAAGGACTATTAAAGTTATATTCAACCAAGATGAACATAATTATTGGAATGACCAAAGAGAATGGATGAATTTTAAACAGAGTATTGAAGAATTAAAAGAAGAACAAGGGACTTTTCCTCCAAAGATGGAAGAAGAACGAATTATGCCACTTTCATTTGAAGAAAAAATTGAGTTAAGTAAAAGACTTGAAGAAGTTGAAGGAACTAAACAAGAAGAAGTACTAAAATATCTAAAAATAGATAAAGACGAAGGTGAAGTAGAAATCAAATTTGAAACATTAAATGAACAAGATTTTATCATGTTAAATAAGATTGTCTCACCTTGTAATTGAATAAAATTTCAGTTTTGTATAATGTCTTTTTTATTTTTTAGTTAAGTAAAAAAAAAAGTAATTTTGATTAAAGATTGAACAAAAATATTGTTTAAACAATTTAATAAAATATTTGTTACAATTATTAGAAATAAGCAAAAAATGGTTTTGAGAGTACAACAATCAGTCAATAAGAAATAAGAAATGGCTATTAATTAAATATCTTTTGCATATTGGTTTGAATAAAACTATCAGTGTTTTCTAATTTAATATTCTCAATAAGAGCTTCAGATAGATTTGGTAATAATGTAAAAGAAGGTTCAATATCATTCATACAATATTTATAAGAAGATGAAAGAGAAGGTAAAGCAAATTTCTTCTCTTCTTTAGATTTAATAGTAATATTATCTTGGGAATACTCACAAGAAAAAGGAGTTTCATTTTGTGTTGAACTAATTTCAAAACAATTTGAATCTGTACATTCCCATGGGGCTTCATATTTATGTAATTTCCAAACACCAGTTTTATTAACAGTAGATTTACCAGACTCAAATAAATTACAATGAATCATAGCATCCAAAATAGCTTTTTTCCACTTATTTGGATTGGTTCTAAATTGACCTAATTGAGAGAAAAGATACCAATGATCAACAATAAACCAATGGACATCATATTTTAATGAGAAGTATCCATTCTTTTTATGAATTACAGATAAACAATAGAAAATAACTCTACAAATATATTGCCAAGAAATAACATTTCTTGATCTTTCTTTTAATAATACACTTATTCCTTTTTGACATAATGGACAAAAGCAAAGTTTTAAATGATATGGTTCATTTTCATCTACTATAGGTGTTGAATCAATAGGGTCAAAAGAAGGGAATATTTTTGAATTACAATATTGATTCATTGGTATTGCTTGCATTAAATAATAAAAGTTCTTTCCTTTCATTCTTTTTATACCTTTGAAATGACAGTATGAAAAACTAAAAGGCAATAATAGGATTAATCTCGTTAATTATTTTGTTCCTTATATCTTTTTAGTTCTACTTTCATTATTAACTTCTTCTGTTTTTTCAGAAAAAGAGATACACAAAAATAGAAATCGAAAATATTTTTTATTTTCTATTTTTGGATTATTTTGTGAGATTAACAACTTGTTTTTTGTTTTGATTGTATATAAATAAAAATAATTAAAGATATTATAGAATTAGTATCGTTATTATTTGTATCCAAATTAAAAGTCTGAATGAAAGGAAAAATTGGTTTGAAATAAAAAATTGTTTTGTTCCTTTAATAATAATTTAATGTGTATAAAATGTTATATATAACAAAGATATATATTTTAAATAAATATAAACATTGAATTATTGTTCAAAGTCATGAATTAAGAGATCTCCATAAGATTGAGAAACAATAATATATCTATCATTACAAGTAAAACTTTTTATTTTATTTTCAGTTTTAAAAAGTGTTTGTGGTAATTTCATTTGATTATTAACAATCCAAGT
>NW_001855880.1:0-2610 GCF_000209125.1 Entamoeba dispar SAW760
TATGTTGTCAGGACATACTCATGTAGGTCAATTTGCACCATTTAATATTCTTGTTCATTTATTCTTTAAAAAGGCACATGGACTTTATTCAATTAACTCAAAAGATAACAAATATCAAATGTATCTCTACACACATCCAGGTACTGGTGCATGGGGACCTCATATGAGAAGTGCAGGAACAAATGACATTACAATCTTTCATATTAAACCGTAATTATTTCTAATTATTAAATTATTTATTTTATTCATCTTTTATTTCTTTTATACTATCATTTAAATAAACCAATGATAAAAGAGAAAGAATACTCTACCACTTCTCATTAACTCTTCAATATTATTCTAAATTCCATTATTATAAAATGGAAAAGGATATTTATGATTAAGAAATAATTATATAGTTCATATTCTTTGGATTCTGTTTGGTTCTTAATAATATTAAAGTATATGAATAACAAAGATACCTTAAAATAATGAATAAAACAATTAAATAACATTCATGATAATAACAGTAATAAAATCACAAACATATTGATATAAATAATAAAGTATCAATGACTAAAAGAAAATATCAATTAAATAATTACAAATAAATGAAAATGGTATTAATTGATTCAATAAATTGATAATAATATATAAACTTATATTTTTAATTATACTCCATATTAATATAATTATTCAAAAAAATATTGAAATGATTATGTAATAGAGAAGTAATATAAAAATTATAATTTATCTTCTTATACAATAACCAACCCAACTTCAATGATGACCTTTCATTTTAATACATTATTTACAATTTTTTTTTCAATGATATATTCTTTCTTTTTGATTTTTTTGAGATTCATAATAATACCTTATACTGGATATCCAATGTCAACATAAAATAAATGATGTTGATTTACATATTCAATTCTTTCTTTTACTTCTTTATTTTCTTGTTTATTTACTTTACAATTTATATTTAATCCATTTTCTAGTTTAGTAAAATGAACTTTAAAAGGTGAACCATTGCAATAATGAAAAAGAATAATCCTATTACTATAACGATAATTCCATAAATTGAATTAAACAGATTCCATAATAATATGTTCATTACACACTTTCCAAAAAATAATACAAATAATAAATACTACATTATTAGTATAATTTGTTCATAAATATCTTTATATTTATTTTCAATATGTTTTTATTTTATTTAGTTTAGGAATAAATGACATTGAAATATGTTCTTCACTCTTCATTTATTAAATATTTCTTTAAGATGTTCTTTCTTTCATTTTAAAAAAATTTATTTATTTCAACAAAAATGAAATTAAGTATCTTCAATTTTATTCAGACTCTCCTTCTGATGATAAACTCTTATTTTCTGTTTGCTCTTCTCTTTGAATCAAATCTTGTGAACTTTCCTTTTTATCTTCTTTTTCCTTTAATGGTTCTTCTATTTTACTTTCTACACTTATTGTTTCTATTGGAACATATGACTTACGTTTAGAATTCTCATTTACACATAATGTATCAACACATGCACTAGTTTCTCCATCAATATATCCTTTATATACTTTTGATAACATAATTGCAACTTCTTGAAAAGAGGGTCTATCTCGTGGGTCTTGTTGCCAACATCTTTCAATAACTTCCGAAAATAAACACCCACTCGGTATTTCAAGTCTTTTTCCTGCTCCAACAAATTTAAGAATTGATTCACCATCTGGGAATTTTATTGAATTATATGGATCTTTACTTATCCAAACTTCTAACATACAAATAGCAAATGAATATACATCTGATTTTAATGTCATTTGTTCATTAACTTCACCTTTTTGTAATGTCATTTCTGGTGCCATATAAACAGGTGTGCCAATGTGTTGAATTCCTAATTTTTGAGATGATTCAATGAATGAACGAGAAGTACCAAAATCTGTTACTTTAGCTGTCACTGGATCAAATGGATTGTTTGAAACGACTAAAACATTATCAGTTTTTAAATCACGATGAACAATATCGTTTTGATGTAAATATTCCATTCCACGTGATATATCTTAACAAAATCTAATCTTTAATAAATCATTCATTGTGTTTGTTTTCATAAATTTTCTTAATGACCCTAATGGACAAAATTCTGTTACAAGACATAACGTATCTGGTGTCACAACACTTCCAATATAATTCACTACGTATTGACATCTAATTCTTTCCATCATTCCAGCTTCTTGCATAAAATTAGGTAATAAGTCTTTGATGTCTACTAAATCAGTTTTCATTAACTTAACCGCAACATCTACTCCTCTCCATTCAGCACGATAAACAATACCAAATGTACCTGAACCAATTGGTGGATGAATTAAATTAATTTCTTCATAATCAATCTTAGTAGATAATGCTGATTCAAGATTTAAATCCAAATAAACATAAAGTTTGTTTAAACTTTTTACTTGTTTCTTCTTTCTTTCTACTGATTTTCCTTCAATGGAGTTAACAAGTTGAAAGGAAGAAATAAAAATAATTTTTTATAACAAAAATACACAAAAACAAACTTCTTTAAAGAGGAAATAATATTTTTTTATGTTATTAAGAAATTGAACAAATTGTTAATAAAATTATTGCTTTTGT
>NW_001855880.1:2710-13778 GCF_000209125.1 Entamoeba dispar SAW760
TGCTTTTGTTTAAAATTTTGTGAAGAAAGGGTTATTAACATACATTAACTTTTATACTGTCGTATCATTACTATCAAAAGAAGGAGGTACTTGGTTGAACAAAAAGATATGTTCATTTAACAACATAACAAATAGAGTAATTAATATATAGAAATAAACACTTTTTTATAATAATAATTTGTTATTCGTATAAATTTAAATTTAAAATTAATTCATTAAGTTAAAATAATCTAGTTTTTCCATCTGTTATGAGAAGAAATAACAAATTCTTTATTTTTAAAATATTAAAAACTATTGAAAAATTTATTTTATTAAAAACAACAGCAAATTTAAGGAAAAATATCTTTTCGTTTTTTTTTAATTCATAAATAACTATAATTTTGTTAAAATAATATTCCTTCTTTGTTAGTACAAATAAAAATTTGTTATTGTTTTAGTTATTGAAATAACAAAAATTAAAAAAAAATAAAAAGGATTTAATATGAATTTTTATTATTAAATATTGAAATTTCATTTTGAAAATGAAATGTAAAAAATTCTATTAATAATGAATTGTTTTTTATGTCAACAATTCCATTTCTAACTTCAAAACAAAAAATTCAGAAAAACAAAACAATGAATAAATTAAATAATGAAGAAATCTTTCAACCGTTTCATATAAAATCAGAATAACCATTTTTATTTTTCAACTCTTTCATTGCATTCATTCTAGTGAACTGTGATAAAAGGAAAAGTCCAAGTGAGTTTAACAAAAAGATAGGTAATATTTATTTCATCAAACCAACCAATAAAGTCCAATTAAGGAAATAAAACAACAGGTATTAAACAATGGTTAAATATTAAAAGAGTCAGTGATATACATAGTCAATAATTCAAAAATCAGTGAAGAAGAAAATTAAAAAGAAGCTAAATATAAGAAAGATAACGAAAGTTATCTTTTCAATAATAATGACTTAGAACATTAATAAAAAATTAAACCACAAAAAAAAAGAAAAATAAACCTACTTTCTTATAAAAATGAAAGATTAAAAAAAATATCTCTGTATAAAATAAACTGTTCATTCATGGACTATATACAATTGTTTGAGAACTATATGAATACAATCGACAAAAAAAAAGAATCAGAACAAAATGAAAAAAAATCACCAATTAAAGATTGTTCAGTCATCGAAAAAGTTATTGTGGAAGAAATTATACCAAAATCTGATACTCAAATATCAAATTTAAGACCTGAAATTACTCGTGTTAAATTTAATATTCAACCAGTTCAAAATGATACTTCTATTACATTTTCAGATGGATTAACAATAACAAGGAAAAGAATTAGTAAATCTAGTACAATTAATGACTTTAAGAAACTAAAAGACAGAGAGATCCTCAACCAATCTCAACCAGTAGGTGTCCTTTCTGTTGAAACTTTTATCATCCCTAGACATAAAGCTATTAATTCATTGAAAAAAGAAAATGAAGAAAATGGAAATGCATACCAAATTAAACCATTAATTAATGAATTTCCAAAATTACAATGGTTTTTCTTATTAAATTGTACTTCTCCTAAACAAGAACGATTAACAAAAAATCGTCTTTTATCAATAGGAGAAGATTTAAATTATATTAATAAAAAATATGTAACAGTTGATACTACTGAAAATAAAATGGGATATATTCGTACTTTATTAAAATACTTCTTTGACAAATTTGATAGAACTGGTGCTGGAACATTTTTAAGAAAAGAAGATTTTAATTTTTTTGAACAAAGTGCATCTATTAATGAAGCTACATCATTACTTGATACAATTCATTTATTTACATCATTAGAAGTACCTATCGATTATAATATTTTTGAACAAATATTATTTAATTATTGGTCATTTATTCTTTATGATAATACTGATGATTCTTTAATATCATTAATTAAAGTCATTGCTGATGGAATTACAGATGAAGAACATGGAGAAATATTAGGAATACTTACAACAGATGGAATTAGTGCATTAATAAGAATGGATATAAATCGATTACCAATACGATCAATTTTTAATTGTTTTCATAGAACAAGTGTTGATTATTTTACTATTAATGAATTTATTTATTGTTCACTTCATCTTAAATATTTCCAAACATATTTAAATGAAGCAAGTAAATTATTTGAAGATAAAGAATATGCTAAAATGGTTGCATTATTTAATTTAGTTTTTAATGCTTTTAATATAGGAGGAAAAGGAATTGACTTCTCTATAACAAAAACATTTGTATCAAAAATTGATAAAAACAGTAAACCATTTTATAAAAATTTAAGGACTCTTTTTAGTAAATTAGATGATGATAAAGATGGATTTCTTAGCTTTAATGAATTTATTAAAATATTTGAAAAAGCAATGGTCTTCAATTTTAAAAAAGATGTTCCACTCCCCTATTTTGAATTTAAATATTCTTCTATTTATTATAAACAATTACTTATTAACCTTCTTAAAGAAAAAGAAAAAGCAGAAAGAGATCGTGAATTAATGGGAGTTTATAAAAGACACTCTAATGTCTCTTCTCCTAGTTTACTTAAATTTACTTTTAATTCCAGTGAAAGTTTTAAACTAAAAGTAAATAATTCATCTAACTTATCGGACTCTGCTCCTTTAAATTTGACTCTTATTAGTTCAACTTCTTCTTCCTCTTTATCAGAAGAAAAGTTAAAGAAACTATCTAAAAAGAAGAAAAAATTATCTAAAAAGAAGAAAAAACAATCTTGTATTATTTGTTAACAAAAGTTATGACTTAATTGTATTTATTCAATTCATCTTTTGTTATACTCTCTTTTTAATACATCAACTTCTAAACACTATTTTTTTTAATAATAAACTTATAAGCAATTCTTCTTTGTAACTATTATATTATTTCATTTTTTTTTTACTTTTAGAACAGAGATAATACTAATTGAACAGTAATTTAAAAGAAAAAAACGATGATAGGCATTGTTGTACTCTTTATTGTTTAGTACAAA
Source organism: Entamoeba dispar SAW760 (assembly GCF_000209125.1). NCBI lineage: Eukaryota > Evosea > Mastigamoebida > Endamoebidae > Entamoeba > Entamoeba dispar. The sequence continues at coordinate 5,706 of NW_001855880.1, forward strand.
TTTAATATTATTATCTGTTAAAACGATAATGAAATCTGCAAAGAGAGAAATTTGACTTTAACGGAATAAAAAAGTTATTACTCAGATTACTTTATATTGGTTTATAATAATTTTAGAGTTTTTATTTAATTTTGTTATTTAAACATAACTTTATAAGTTTGTGTTATTCTCACTAAATTAATTTTTTTATTTTTAGGTTAAATAATAATAAATCGAAAAAATTATGATACAGTAAAATTAAAGTTTTCTTTTACTTTTTTAAAAAAATAGAAGGGTTTCTAACCCTAAAAATTTTAATTTTCCAAAAATACAAAATGTAAAAGAGAAAAAGATGAGATGAAAAGACAATATCTGAACTTGAAATCATTAAATAACGGTATTATGAAATACCAACAATTTATTATGATCACAGGTGGTGTAGGAGTAGGTAAATCTACTTTAATTCATAGATTAAAGAAAAGCCTACCAAAAAAAGAAAGAACATTTATTAAAGAATGCATTGACTTTAAACCCAATATTGGAAAAAAAATGCTTGAAGAAACTTTGAAAGGTAAAGGTTCTATATATCAATTCCAATTATTTATTATTGATTGTTATCGAGAACAATTGGAAAAGGCAAAGGATATGAAATATGTTATTATGGAAAGAAGTCCTGCTGATTCTATTAACATTTTTGCAACAGAATCTTATCTTCAAGGTAAAATCACTGAAGAAGAGTTTAGTGATTTAAAAATAAAAACAGAAGAGTTATATCAATGTTATAATATCCCAAAATATCATGAATGTGTTTTTACTAAGATAGATAGTTGTAAACATTCCATTGATGGAGTATTTCAAATTGTTAAACAACAAACATTACAATGTTGGAGACGATCAGAAAGTGCATTATTCTTACTATTTTGTAGTGATCCATTAATGCAAAAAGAAAATATTGAAAAAAGAGGAAGGCCTGAAGAAAAAGATTATGACATTAATTATATGATTAGAATCAATAATGAATATGAAAAGTTATTTGCTAATTTTGCTTAAATAGTAAGGTATTTTTTTGTTGTTTTATTTAATTCACTTCTTTTTTAAATGTAATGTGTACATGATTTCTTTATTTTAAAATAATAAAAAGACAATCATGATTTAAGAGAAATTAATTTTTAACAAAACGAAATGATAATTCTTTTTCTTAGTTTCTTTTTATTTATTTTAATCTCAGATGCAAATGATTCATTATGTTACAGACAAGTGGATGGGTTTTATTGTTTAGATGATACTCTCTTTATTTGGTGTTATGGTTATAGTGAAGGATTTATAATGAGGTGTAGTTCTGGAACTTTATGTAAGTGTGGGTTTACCAGACAAAATCCTTGTTTATTGAGTATGCAAGAGTCTAGCGATTGTGTTGGTAATCCAGGAGATATAAAGAATTTAACATTTCAACTATCAATATAAAAAAGAATAACACATTTATTAAGTTAGTTTTATTTTTAATAATTTTATTCTTTGAACTTAAAAAATAGATAAAAAATCATATCTTAAAAAGTATTTTTTTCCTTCGTTAATCAAAGACAAATGATTACAATCTTATTGTTTATTTTTTTGTTTTGTTACTAGATAAGTTGAGCCAAACTAAGTGAAACAAGTTACACTAAAAAATAAAAGAAATTCAGTCAACTAAAACACCTGAATTTGGTTGTTATAATTTTGATCAAAAGAAAGTTAAAAAGTATTAAATGAGATTAAAAGCCTAAAACATCACCAACGATTCAATCATAGCACAGAGTCCTTTTGTTCCAGTTGTCCTAATAGAGCAGTCATCAATCAGAATTACAGAAATTCAACCACAAATAATACAACGACTAAAATTTGATCAAACTTATCCTACTTTAATGCTTTAATTTACACAACTATTATTTTTTTATTCTAAAAATTAAAAGAAGAAAATTGAAAAAAAAGATAAAAAAAATGAGATTTAATTTTTTTTAAGCATTTCGTGATTGTGATTGTTGTGTTAAATCTAATTCATCTGTCAAGGCAACTGAGAAAGCATCATTATTATCACCTCTATTTTGTGAATGGACTGAACGTGGTTTTCGAGTGTACCAGAAGAAAGCAACAATACCAATTGTAACGATTAACAATAAAATAATGATTGCTACAATATATATTGTTGTTGTGTTAGTAGTTTCTTTCTCTTCATTTTTAATACATTTTCCATCTACCAAAGTATATCCTTTTGTTAAATCACATATGCATTGGTCATTTTCTTCATTGGGAACAAAATTGTTATTACAAACCAAAGTACATCGTTGAGGACCATTTGCAGTATATCCATCAGTACAATCACATCCATTATTTTGTTCATTCACTTTAATGCCTTTACCAAAACATTGATATTCACATGAACCATCTTCTAATTTTCTATAATTTTCAATACAATGACATTCTCCATCTTTCTTTATTTGAAATTCCTTACAAGTTAGTTCAGATGGACATGTAACTAATTCAACAAAAGTATTCTTATCAAAAGAAATACATTTACAACTTTTTATTGTAGGGACATTATAAAAGAGGGATTCACATTTATCATCAAAATAAGTTTGTCTATAAATGGTATTAGTATCGTCTTGACTATATTTGTAATAACTGTTTAAGTCTTGAGTACATTCAATAGGATAGTTATAAATAATTGTATCTTCTCCACTATCCTTGCATGAAGAAAGAATTTTGCTGTTAATTGGAGAGAAGTCGATAGTATCCTTTAATGTGTTAAAATCATCAATAAAAATTTTAGTACCTTCCTCCTCTTTCCCATCTTTGTTCGTGCATCCATTGTCACTATATATTTTTTTAAGAACAACTCGGTTTGATTGATCAGAGTTACTATCTAAACTAAATTGGATATACCTTCCTTTAGCTTCAAATAAACAACTATTAAGTTTATAAATGACTTGATACCCCTGTTCTACTTGATGAACATAATACTTATAACTTTCTTCTGCAAATACTAACGAAAGACAAATAAAAAAAGACAACATAAATCAACTGAAAGATATTGAGATCCATCTTATCACAACGTCCTTTGTTTTTTTTATTTCTACATCATTCACTTTCTTAAAAAAAATTCTTAAAAAAAAAAATTAAAAAAATTATTTTTGTGTTTTTTGAAAAGAAAAAGAACTTTAAAATAAAAATAAAAAACATGATTTATTTACTTCTTTTAAGTGTTTCATTTGCAATATTAGTTAATGTAACATTTAATCCATCGATGAATAGAGTTATTATTCATACATACATTGATGAGTATGGAGAGTATCCATATACATTTATAACATCACATTTAATAAACGATTCTAATTCATATTCATTAGATGGAATATTACCATTTGCAGAAACAATTCAATTAACGTTAACAACAAGAGAAGGGATAACACGACCCAATGTAGTTCAATCGAATACAACAGTAATAGCTGTTCATAATAAAGTATTTGAGATATATGATATCTCAAACCAACCAGCATATTTAGTGACGACAAGAGAACAAGATTTTGATAAAGATAGTGATATGACTCTTGTCCATAGAAAACAAGGAGATATAATCTTTTTATGTAAAAACTCGTTATTAAATGAATATAATATTCATCTCCAACATCAACTCTCAACTAATATTTGGTGTGGGAAATCAATTAGTGGAGGAAATGAAATGATTGCTGTAAAAGGAAATAGAACTAATGTCAAATTATATGAAATAGATAAAACAAAAGGAGAATTATATTATTACGGTAGTGTTTCATATCCATATTCAGAAACATTTAATTATGACCCAATTAGAATGAATAAATTTAATGTACTTTATGCACCGATTACAGGTTTAAATAGACTTCAAGTTAATTCACCAAATGATTTTTATAAAAATGGAGAAACAATAATAATACCATTTTATAATTCAATAAATAATTCAGTATTATACAATCCAACTGGATCACAACTTATTTATACTTATGGAAGTCTTATAATTATTGGAACACCATTTACTAATAAAGGAATAAATTATAATAGTGGAGGAGCAATTTTATATTATGATTATTATCTTACAGACCAACCAATTAGATTTAAAAAATTATGGGAGTATAGTGGAAATATTTCATCACAATTTGCAGGATGGAGTGTTGGAATAAGAAGTGGATATGTATTTATTGGAGGAGCAATAAATACAAATGAAAAAGGAATCATAAAACAAGAAATAATGATCAATATAACAGAAACATTAAAAGAATATTGTGTAGGACAACAGTGTTCATGTCCAAAGGGATATATATTTTATAATAATAATTGTATGGTTAGTCTTGATACAAATCATATGATATTAACATTATGTTGTATTGCAATTGGAATATTAATATTTATTATTATATTAATAATTTTATTAGATGGTTATAATAAAGCATTACAAGAAACAGGAATAAGTGGAACATCATTTACTATTTCACCATCAGAAATTCAATTAAATGGAAATGTTTGTGAAAATCAAATATTTAATATTTTTATTACAAATAGAGAATCAAATTCAATTACTTTATTTATTAATTCTCATAAATGTTGTATTAATGTAGAAACAACTGAAATCCTTATTCCACCAAGATCAACACAAAAATGTTCAATAAATGTAATTCCATTATGTTCAAGAGCAACAATTGATATATTAATTGGACAAAATGAAAATGATTATATTGAATTACCTGTATCATTTATTAGCAATGAAGATAATATTTATTGTAGTGATGATTTAATTATTACAACTGAAAATGAATTAACAATTAACAAATATCCTCCTTTCTCTTTTACTTTATCTAAAGAAATTATTAATCGTTTTGAATTCTCTCAAATATCTAATTTTCTTGTTCCAATTAAAAAATGTTGTATTCATCCAAATTTAATTATTATGACTGACCATTTTCATACTATTTGTTCTTCTGATAATATCCTTAATATTTTATTAGATGTTGCTAAAGGTTTAGATGAATTACATAAAAATAATTTTATTCATCAAAACATTACTTTAGACTCTTTTGTTGTTGACTCTTTTGGTAATGGTAAATTATCTGATTATTGGATTCCTACTCTTTTAACTACCTCTATTTATACTCCTCCTGAAGTTTTAAATGGTCTTCCTTTTACTAAATCTGGTGATGTTTTTAGTTTTGCTATCGCCTGTATTTTATCTTGTGGTGGTTCTGTTGGTTCTATTCCTTTTTCAATTAACAACGTCTCTTTCCCTGCTTTATTAGAAAATTGGAAAGATTTATTAACACAAATGCTTAATCCAAATTGTCAACTACGACCTGATATCTCTTCTATTGTATTATCTTGGTCTAAAATAATTTAATTTTTTTTTGTTATTTAATTAAATATTTTTTTTGTTTTTTTTAATATACATTTTTCTGTATTGTAATAATACTGTTAGATTGATCTCCTCCTTGAAACAAGGAACATTAGAGGACAATTCTATTAATACTTAATTGATTACTTTTGATTTTAAATACATCTCTACTATTAAATAAAATAGGACAAAAGAACTTAAATTTTTTTGTTATTTCTAGAAGATAAGAAATCTAAATACAAATCAACCGATACAAAATTTATTTAATTCTCTGAAGTATATTTTAAATTATTGTAATGAATGTTAAAATAAATAGAAATATTCGTTATATAAAACAAAACAGATCATTAAAAGAAATTAATTTAAATCATAAAGAATAATAGTATAAGGAGAATACTCATATTCAAAAGAATTGAAACAGACCCATCATCAACATTAGCATAAGGATCTTCCCATTCACCAACACACATTCCTCTTGCATCAAGAGTAGTATTTTCTTTACAAGAAGAACACACTAATGTTTTTTCATCACAAGAATTACAATTTTTATCTAACTTGCAATTACCAGCAAATACAATGTAATTTAATGGAATAATATAATCACCAATCTTTTGACCAATTCCACACAAAACATCAGTTGATATCTTTAAATAATTATCTCCATCTCCCCAACCATCATACCATGAATTTCTCATAATAAAGAATTCTCTTCCATCTTCTTTACCATAACCAACAAGAATAACTTGATGATCTGTTGAAGTAGTGTCAGTACATGTTGATGGGAATGTATAAATACCACTTCCTGCATTTGCAAATAAAACGTCTGCATTACTGTAAATAGCAGTTGAAATAGGTCCATAATGATGAAGAATCTTTTTTAATGTCAATACTTTTTCTTCATGAGTTCCTGTAACGGCAAAAACATGGTAATGGTCATTTCTCATTTGAATTTTAACATTTGGATTTTGATCTCCTCGTGGTGAACATGATGTGCTTGTTGATCCTGATCCATCGATATATGGATAATCTGATTCAAGTGAATATGATGGTTCAGCATCAAGAATATTCATTGGATTTCCTCCACAACACCTCCTACTAATTTGAAGATTAGTTCCTCCTGGAATTGCTTTATCTATCCAACGTTGTGGTGTGAATAATGGTTTAACAGTTTTATTAATATCTTTGTCATTATAATAATATGAAATATTGGCATAAAGATATTGTCCTAAATTTGCTGTTGATGCTGCATAACATGAACCACATGACCCTTGATTAAATTGTTTTCCACATAAATCAACTGCATCTCTTTTCGTATTATTAACAACATATTTACCACAATAAGTATGATATACTGGAAGTATATCTCCTTCTGGTAAAGGTGGTGGTTCATTATAATCTCTATTGTAATGGTCATCATATCCTTTTAATTTAGAAATATCAATTGGAATAGGTGGAACTACTCCATACTCTGCTGGATATAAATCTGTTAATGCATTTATTACAAAGATTGCATCTGATTCTCTTGTTCTTTCTGCATTTCTTTGTCTAATTAATTTAACTCTTTCTTTAAAAATTGAGAATCTATATAATTTTTGACTTGGTGTTTCATAGACTTTATTGTATTTAGCTTGGAATTGATTAAATAATGAATGGTCATCAAGGTTAAGATCAAACTCTGCTTTACAAAGGACTGTAAGTATTAGTATTAACAATACCATTTGTCTTTTATCTGTTCTGAGATGACTCAAATACCTTTCATTTCTTTATGTAACAAAATATTATCATATCGAATAATTTTTTCTAAATTAAGAGAAATAATCTTTTGTTTAGAAGGAAAAAGATTTAATTAAAAATACTTTTTCTCTTCTTTTTTATAAAAATTCTATGTTCATTTTACTTCGATGTTTTTTTTTTAAAGGTGAAAATTCTTTTATTATATTTTTTGATTCTTTTAAAAAAATTATTAGAATCAAAACTTTCAACTTAATTCGCTGAATAATTTTTTATATTTTATAAATTGAAAAAATAAAATATGTATTTTCATAGTTTGTTGATAATTTTTCAGGTTATTCATATAATAAATATCATGTTAACTATATATTTAGAAATTATATTTCCTTTTTAACTGAAGACTTTTATAAATTCAAGCAATAAATAACATATTTTGTAAAAAAAAAAGTTAGTGAAGAAGTTTATCGTATTATAAAAATAATTTAATTAAAAATAAGAGAGCTAAAGAAAAAAGTTATTACTTATCATGACATAATTGCAACATTATCAAAGAATCTATTTCAATAAAGACTATTTTGGTTGATTTCTTAAGAATAGCAACATCAAGGTATTAATTTAGACATATCATTTTTGTGTTTCATATACATTATTTCATTTTTTTTCATTTATTACCCTTTTGTTTGTATTAATTATTCTTCTCCTTTATCTTTCTTTCTTTAATTTATTCACTATTTCTATTCATAGATATTTATATTGTTTGGTATTACTTATTTGTGTGTTATTTTTTATTTCTTCTGGTATATTTTCATTTATTATTATTCATCATTTATCATTATTTATTTTATTATTAATTATTTTAAATATTCTTATTATTTTGTTATTTGTAATTATTTTAAATCATCACTATAAATTAAATGATTTATTTCTCTATTCTATTCTTTTGTTGATTATATATAATTACTTGTCGATTT
>NW_001855879.1:0-4726 GCF_000209125.1 Entamoeba dispar SAW760
TTCATTATTCTTAAATTCATCATTCAATTGTTTCTCTTTACATTAAATAATCAATATAATGTGTATTTAATATTATTGAATTACTCTATACATCATTTGTTCATTTGTTAGTGAATTGATTGTATTGTTATTATGTAATGATGATATAAGTTAATAAATTATCATAACTCATATTCCATCATTGTACAAATTATAATTGAAATCATTGGCATTAATGATGATTGATTCTCTTTCTATCTTCTTATGAATTGAATTTCATTAAAGATAAAGAAAAATAATATTCTGATCTAAAAATACATAAAAAAAAAATAAAAAGAAATAGTAATAAACAATAGTAAAATACTATAATAAATATAGTTTTGATAATAGTTTAATTTTTAATAAAATAAACTATTTTGAGTATTATTTAATTAAAATACTCAAGATTCATAACTTAAAACTATTTCAACTTTAAATCAAGAATGGAACATACAACAACATCAACCAATATCAATAATAAATCAAGAATGAAATTAGGATATAATGAAATAATGATTGCATCAATGTATTTTAATGATATTAATGATTTTATTAATTTAGAAATAGGAATTAAAAGATTTCAAGGAAATATGGAACGATTTCATTTTAATCCAATTCCATTAAATGAATATTCAAGAAAATTATTTACTAATATTGAAACATTTCATATTTATAATTATAATGATAAAACATTTAATGATGGAAGAATATTTAAACAAGTAACATGGTATTTAGTTGATTATTCAATATATTTATTCAAAAAAGAAAAAGGAAATATATGTAAAAATATAGAATATACAAAATATGATAGAAAATCATATGGGAATACAATACCATCAGAAGTTAAATCACTTGGATATGAATGTTTTAAAGATTGTTATGAACTAACAACAATTAATATACCAACATCAATTATTAAATTAGGAAAGTATTGTTTTTATAAATGTTCATCATTAAAATCAATTAATATACCATCATCAGTTAGTAAAATAGAAGATTATTGTTTTAACGATTGTTATTTACTAACATCAATTAATATACCATCATCAGTTCGTAAAATAGGAGATGATTGTTTTTTTGAATGTTCATCATTAACATCTATGAATATAGATTGTCTACAGTTTGTGAGTAAAAAAAGAATATTTATGAATGAAGCAGTGTTAGTTAGTATTTCAATACCAGAAAATCTAGAAATAATCAATGGAAAGAATATTTTCAAGAAAGATATTAATGAATTTATTATTCCGTCTTCAATTAGTAAATTAGGAGATTTGTGTTTTCACAAATGTTGGTCATTGATATCAATTAATATACCAACAACAATTAGTAAAATAGGAGATTATTGTTTTAATGGATGTACATCATTAACATCAATTAACATACCAACAGTAACTTGTAAAATAGGAAATAGATGTTTTGAAGGATGTTCATCATTAATATCAATTGATATACCATCATCAATTAGTGAATTAGGAGATAAATGTTTTTATGAATGTAGATCATTAACATCAATTAATATTCCAACACCAATTACTAAATTAGGAGATTGTTGTCTTAATAATTGTTATTCATTAGAATCAATTAATTTATCATCATCAGTTATTGAATTAGGAAATTATTGTTTTAATGGATGTACATCATTAACATCAATTAATATACCATCATCAATTACTTCATTTGGATATAGATGTTTTTATGGATGTGGATGTGAAGAAGAATTAAAACAAAATAAAAGAATACCAAGCTATTGTTTTGAATAGTGATATGAATGAAATAAAAATACAATAAATGAAATACAATATAATTTGAAGTAGAAATAAATTATAATTGATTATCATTTATATTATTACTCTTTTCTTATTTATTCTTTTTGATATTGGTGTATTATCATTTAGAATATGTTATTAACACAATCTAATAATTAACAGTTAAAAGTATAGTATTAATGATTTATGATAGATTATTTATAAAATAGTTAATTATGTATTGAAATCAATACTATCAATATTGTCTAACATCTTACAAAATATGTTTATTATGATGGAAACAATGTTATATAATATCAATCTTATTCTTTATTTCAATGTTTTTGAATTATTTAATCATTTCATTTTTAATTCTTTTATTAATTTAATCTTCTCTACATGCACTAACACACTGATAGAAATAACTACTTAGATTAATGTTTATCACTTTTGTTATACTTTCTATTTGTTCATTTCTTATTTTCTTATTTAACATTACATTTAATCAATTATTTCAATTTCATTCATTTATTATTTTATTTCTTTGTTTTCTTGTATTTTTCTTTATTTATTATTTATAATCTTGAGGGTTCGAAGGTAGCACGTCAGAGACACCACACACTCCACTAAAATATTTCCATCCTTCGAATTACTCATGAGGACTGGTTATAATGTTGTATGTAGTTAGAAAAACATCTTACCCAGTATTAAAAGAATAGCAGTGTTTATTAATTACAATGATAGATATCATTGATAATAAACGAATGGGTATTTATAAAGATGGTATTGTTACTTGTTAGAATACAAGTATAATTGATAATATAAGATTATCAAAGGAAAAGGGTCTTGTGGTTGATTCTAAAAAGAATATTAGCCAATAGCAATACAGTAATAATTGTATATTCTCCTTAAAATAATAAAATGAAGAAAAAATTTAAACCCATCAAAATTAAAAAGAAATTAAATAATGAATATTTAAATAATGGATATTTAAAATACTCTATTCCACATCAAAAATGAGAAAAGAAAATTCTCACAGTTCAACAACTAGAAGCAAAGAATAAGCCAAAAGTTAATGAACAAATACTTTTAAAGCAAAAGGATTAGTTAATCTCCAGTGAACAATGAACAATATAAAATATTTCTATTAATACTTAATTAACTAATTTCTATTAATTTTATTTATTATTTCTTTTATATATTTTATTTATTATTATATCATTTCTTTTCTCTTATTATTTCTTTATTATTCATTTGATTTTCTATCTTATATCTATATCATATGAAATTAATACTTATTATTTATTATTTATTACATATTATATACTAATCATATAACATCTATAACTGATTATATAATAAACATTGATAATAAATTATATATATAAATAAAAATTATAAAAATAAAAATGAATAAAATAAATTGCATAAATAAAATAATGTTAATTATTTTGTATCAATAAATTAAACACTTTTTATTGCATATTTCTAATTTCTGTAATAAAAAATACATCCATTATTTCATCATTATTTTCACCTTTTATTATCTCTTTTTGAATTATTCATTTTTATCTTCTTTCATTTTATAATCTCAACATTCTACTTTTATTCTTTTCATCTTCTTCTACTTCCTAATTTCACTTTTTTCTTTCATGCCCTTCTTTTTCATCATCTCTCTTCATTTTTCTCTTATTTCCTTTTTTCGTGGCAGGTAAATGACCAACAATAATACAAGAAGTTAAAGAAGATATTAAAGAAATTATTGAAAACATGGAAACAGGAAGCAAAAGAAAGAATAACAATCGAAGAAGTAGTAAGAATGTTAGAAAGAATTGAAAATAAAGAATGAAAATGGTTTTAGAAATTCAAATATTATTCTTATTTCATTCCATTCATTTCAAATAAATAACCAAATTTAATGTATTAAAGATAATGATAACAATAATAAAAGAATAAAATAAGATACAAATAAGAATTAAACAAAATTAATATACATTCAATATTTAATAAATCTAAAACAAGAATTTAATAATAATTTAGAATCGTTTTTATTCTTTCAAAGATTAATGAATAAAGAAATGAAAGAAAGAAAGAAAGAATACTAAAAAGAGTTACAAAAGAGAGAAAATGATTTGATTGATGAGTTGTTTCAATTTAATCTACTCTATAAAGAAAAGATAATTAATTGATTTAAGAAATAAATGTCTATTCAATGTATCATCATATTTTATTGTTTTATTGATACTTTGATTGGATGGTTCAGATATAAAATATTTCATAAATAAGAAATAAATACTAATGATGAATAATAACATAAATACAACTAGAGTTATTACTTTATTTCAATTATTTATAAAAGAAATAAAGTAACAAAGAAATTAAAATATAAGAAAGAATAAGAGTTGATGAAAAGATAATAAAATGAAGGTTATTTTATTTTCTTAATTTCTTTGATTAAAAATATTAATCAATTAGAAATATTATTTCTTCATATCATTTATTAATATTTCAGTTGTTTACAATAACAATTATACTAAATTAATAAATTGAAAATGAAAACTATTATTTATTTGTTTGTTTGTTTACATAAAATATTCCAGTAATAATAAAATTAACATGTTGATTAAATAATTAATATACTCATAATTCTAATAAGAGATTATTTATTGATTTATTATCTAATTTATCTGTTGAACTATTTTCTGAATGAACATTGAAAGTATTTTCTAAATGTCCTTTTGTTCTTTTATTAAAATGATTTAATGGTTATTATTTCATTGATTCTTATTTTTCTAGGTGTTTATTCTTATTATTTATTGTTGATTGTTTATCAAACGTATTTTTGATTTAATTCTTATTTTCATTTATCATGTTCATTATTCACATGACCACACTCTTATCATTTTTAATGTTAATTTTTCATTTCTTCATATATCATTAGAATAATATTTTCATAATATTTC
>NW_001855879.1:4826-33951 GCF_000209125.1 Entamoeba dispar SAW760
TATAATATTTAATCATTGTATAATTATAGATACTTTATTTACTTATTAAATATCTTTTATGTTCACTATTATAATAAGAATATTTATTGTCTTCTTCATCAAAACTAACAGATCAAATTAATCCAGTATTTCTTTAATTTCAATACCATAATTTTCTTCTTTCTCCATTACATTATGATTAGTATAATTTAAAATGAACTATTATTACCATTATCAGGGTATTAATCTGAAATTACTGTTCCTGATAATAACATTAACCAAGTTTAATATTTTTAAATGTAATATGTTCTTTATTCTTTGTATTTAAATCACTACGAGTATTTATTTAAATAGTACAAGATTAAATAACAAACAAATAATATGCTCATTAGTTTTACTCACACTTATCTCTTTCATTTCATTATTATTAATCACTCTTCTTATTTCTCTATTTTCATTATTTACATAAAACATTTACATCAGTTCTATTCATTTTATTAACATTTTCTTTTTTAGTTAATATTAGATAATCAAAATATGACATAACAATTAGAAATGATATAGACATTATTTTATACTATTTACTATTATAGCATTGCTTTATGTAAGAAAGATTACTTATACTCAATGAATACAAAAAATAAAAAGATTATTTTATTTTAAAATTGAGGAAAAGTTTCAAAAATAATGAATAAGATGAACTAAAAAATGAATAATTGAACTATTTAATTGAAGATAGTAGATCATCAAATTATAGAAGAAGAGAAATGAAACAACTTGATATGGTTTATTTAATGAAAGTAGCACTTCATGTCAAAGACATGAATGACATTCAAAACATTGAAATGATTAACAAGAAATGTGGAATTGCAATTAACTCATTGAAAGTTAATCCATGGTTCACATCAGAAAGAGATATTAATAAGTTTTGTAACATATTTAATCCACCAACATGTAATTGTAATTTACTTCCTGTTGATGAATCAGTACTAATGAAAGTTGAGAATATTAGAAATTATGAATTAGGCAGTTTCTGTCGCACATTAAAAATAGTAAATGCAAACAATCAGTTTGATCCACAATATCGAAAAATGACAGAAGAAGAAAAGGAGCGAATGGCTAAAATTATTCAAAAAGTTGAATCAATGACATGTTTTTCAAATATTGTGAAAGAAATGATGGAAGTGGTTGTTCAAAATATGAAGAAAGGAATTAAAATAAGAATCAACGAAATTTGTGCTGAGCAATTTGATGAAATCTTTGATAAAATGAAAATAGAAGAATCAATGTATCCAAGCGAAATGATAATTTATGGAAGAATAAATAACAATTGGATTAAGGCTAGAGAGAATAAAAACATTATTATCATTTGTGAAACAAGAGGTCTCATTGAACAAGAAAGCGAAATAAGTATACCAAAAGGTATTACAATTTATTCTTCAAATATTCTTTTGGTGAAACCAAATAATGAAACAAATATTAAATTTGTTAGATCACCAAGTGATTCATTATTTTCAAATGTAAAAGTAAATGTATTTAGTCAACCCAGATTTAATGATATGCCTAGTGTTACAGTGAGTATAGAAGATATTATTAATGAAGAGAATAGAAAGAAGGTTTATAAGATTCTTGATGATCTTTATGTTAATTCTATTTTATTTACCCCTCCAAATCAACAAACAACTAGAAATAGTACCAACTCACTACAGAATAAAATACCACAATTACCTGAATATATCAAATACATTTGTCTTCAAGCAAGAATGCCAAATTTAATAATCGATGACAAACAATTGGAGTATTTAGAAGTAGGTGTGTGTAACTCAATTATCGAACTTAAATCAATAAACAATTTAAAAAAGTTAAAACTACATGGAGTTAATGAAATAAAGATAAATCAAATGAACGAAGAACAAGAAATTACAACAACAAACAACAGAAAATACTGGAAAGACATACAAGAAAATATAGGCACATTCCCAAATCTTGAAGAACTTCAATTGAGCTATTGCTCTAATTTAAATATTAGTTTAATATCAAATAAATTGAGGAGTGTTAAAGTGGTTGAATGTAGAGATTGTCAAATTAATATTAAATCAGATTGTATTGAAAGAGTGAAATTAGAAAGAAATAAACAAACACAATTCAAATTATCAACAAATAAATCAAGTAATATTTGTATTAAAGAATGTAAAAAATTCACATTGGAAATAGAATCTGATAATGAACAAAATATTGAAATATTAAGAGGAAGCCAGATTAATGTAAAATCAAAATGTCCAATTAATAAATTAATAATAGTAGAATCTTATGAAGTTAGTATTAGAGGAAATGAAAAATGTAATACAATGAAAGTAATTGAATCTATAATCAAGGAAATTGACAGTAAACCAAAAAGAATTATATTTAAATTAATTAAAGAATACATTAAAGTACCTCTGAAAGAAGCAGAAGAGATATATATTGTATCAATGAAAGATTATATCTTTGAAGAATTATTTGATAAATGTAAGAAATTATGTATTGATGAATGTGAGAATTGTCAATTCATAATCAACAAGAATCAAATCAAAGAAATGAAAATAACAAAATGTAAAAACACAGAAATCACAGGGAAGTTAGATAATATTGAAGAAATCATCACAATAGATAATGAAGAATGTAATATTCCAGAAACAAAGAAAGTTATAAAAGAAGATACAGAAATAATAGAAATAAATAATACAAATAAAGATATAGAAATAGAAACAGATAAAACCCATATTATAATAAGAAATATTCATGAACGTAATATTAAAATTAAAAGTAATATTAACAGTGATGTTACAATAGAAAATTGTAAAAATATCACACTTGAAGGAGAATATGAACACTATGGAACTATTCAATTCATTAATTGTAAGAGTAATAAAGAAACTGGATTTAATAATCAAGATAATAGATCAACAATAGGATATGCTAGATCAATATCAATTAATAAATGTGAGAACATTGATTTTGAAATTTATGGCACTAAAAAGTTATTAGAAGTTATTGATAGTAAAGTGCGTATTTCAGTAAGGTCATGTTCTCATAATAAACTAAGCATTGACACAATACATATTGAAAACTCTGAGTTATATAATTTTGATTCATATTTATCATGTAACAAAGCAATTTTAAATAACAGTACTGGAGTAAACGAAATCATTCACCAATGTGAAGAAGAACTTATAATGAAAAGAATAAATGAAACGCAATTCATGTTAGACCATTTTTTAAAGAAAGTTGAAATGGAAGAATGTAGTGGAATTGATATTAAGGATGATGTTAAAGGAAAAGAAGTTAAAATGATAAGATGTCATAATATGAAGATAATTGATACATCAAATTCAATCAACCAGATTGAATGTGATAATATTGAAGTAATAACAGAACAACAAAACAGAATGATGGGAGGATTTGGAATGATGGGAGGATTTCCTCATAATAATATGCCAATGAGAGGATTTGGAGGTGGTAATAATATTCCAATGGGAGGATTTATTCCTGATAATATGCCAATGGGGGAGGATTTGGAGATAGATTCGGTATTTAGTGAAGAAAGTAATGATGATGAATAACTTGATTCATTTTTGATAAATTTGATTGATTAAAATAAAAGATTTAACAAATAATAAACAATGTTATGATTGGTGAATGATAAATGATATTCAATAAATAAAATCAAATTCAAAATAACTCTTCATCAATAATTCATTTATTGATATAATAAGTTAAACATAATAAAGTTTATCATCAACAAAAATACAATTCAATTATTAATGTAATAACACTTATCTTCATTGATAAAGAGAATAAAGAAATTAAATGTTTATAATGATGATTAAACTAGAGTATGAGAACAAAAGAATAAAAAGAAAGAATGTTAATTAATAGATTGTAAATGTTCTACACCAACTTGCTTTCCAAAATTAATAGCCTTTTCTTGTTTCTTTATGTCTTTCTCAACAATACCTTCTCAATCACATCCAACCATATATAACTCATTATATGCAATATGATACAAGTTAGCAGTTTCTTTAATTGCATAAGAACCTCTTTCACAAAAACTCTCTTGAACATCAGCACAATTCACTATACATACAAATCTTTTATGTTTAAACATTGGAGTAAGTTTTTGCTTTAATCCATTATTATCCCAATCATATGAAGGAATAAAACAATCTAACAATGAATTATATACAATACTTTAAAATTATATAAAATCATATTAAAATGATAAAAACAGAATTATAAGATAAACTAAGCATAATTAAGAACTGTGAAATATTTAATATTCTAATATCACTGTTTTGTCTTCTTCATTTCAAATAAATAATAATGAATAAAAATCATTTCATTTCAATTACAATGATTCGTTGTGGTATGAAATATTCTGGATATTGTTTTATATGAAAATGAAGATTGGTCACAAAGTGTTTTTGTTTTATCATTTTCTTTATGAACAGTAATATCACATTATCCATACCTAAACAAATAACCACTGATTGATTAAATAAATAAAATGCACACTGTGGTTGATTAATATCAAATTTCATCATTCCTTTTATTCTTCTTTTTGATTCTAATGAAAATAAAAATGATTTTGGATCATTTATATAATCTTCAACTTTGTCAATTTTCTCATTAATATATCCTCCAAATTTATTTCCATCTTCATCTTCAATAATAATTATTATATGTTCTTTATTTATTATTCTTTGATTAAATACTGATGTATTAACATTCCGATTATCAGTATCTGAATTAAATAATATATTGGATACTTTTCTATTTGTCCATTTTTCTTTCTGTCCATTTTTCTAGTTGGTGGTTTTTACTTCTTTTGTTATAATATAACTTCTTTTATCACTCATGATCGTAGGGTTATCAGTTATT
Organism: Entamoeba dispar SAW760; assembly: GCF_000209125.1. Classification (NCBI taxonomy): domain Eukaryota; phylum Evosea; order Mastigamoebida; family Endamoebidae; genus Entamoeba; species Entamoeba dispar. Next base: position 9,726 of record NW_001855879.1, read on the forward strand.
TTATTTCTTGATTCATTTAACAATTTTCTTTGTTTTTCAAGTTGAACCAAATACTCTCCTATTTCTTCTTCTATTATTCCTCTAATTAATTCCCCATTTGCTTGGTTTTGTGTTGAAAATTTTCAGGAATGTCTTCTATCATTACATTATGAATAAACATCGGTGAAGTGTTTGTTTCAATTTGGTTTCAATTGTAATCTTTTGTTAATTGGTTCATTTTCTTTTTTTGCTTGTTCCTTCTCTTATCTTTTCAACAGTTATTGTTTTAACCACTTTACTTGGTCTTTTATTTTTCTACAATTTCGTCCTTTGCATGTAACACCATCACAGACATTTTTATTTCATTCATTATATTTTGGATTTGATGGACCATTTATTCTACTCATCTAACAGTTTATTGACTCCTCCAATGTACTTGTTTAAGTGTTTAGATATTAATATCTCTATTTCATGTGAATGTATTCCTAAATTCTCATTATCAAAACTCTTGAAAATATTTAAACTGCTGTTATTCTGTTGATGTTCCGTTATGCTCATTAACGTATTACTGAGAGACATAAGTATAAATTAAATAGAGAAGTGCTAAATGTAAAATTACAGTTTTTTATTTTAACAACAAACTCAATTTTAAATAATCATTTTAATTTCAACTTTATGTTCATTCTTATTTATAGATTTTTCTTATTTTTTCTAAATTTCTTTTTTCTTATTTTATTTTATCTTCTTTATTTTATTTTATTTTGTATGTTCAACTATGAAGATCCTTTTATCAATTCAGAATATACATCATATTTTGTTGTCATGCTTATTGAGTAATGGAATAGATTCTTGTAAAGAAAATCAAACAACAAACAGGTATTCATGCTCAAAGAAAAGAAAGATGAAATAACAATAAAATACATAATAATTATGATAAAAGAAATAACAAGAGAAAAGTGAATAGAAAAAGAAGAACACAAAGAAAAACAAATAAAAAACAAGGCAAATATGATGATAATAAACATTATACAAATAATAAATATAAATTATTAACAATAAATGAAATTGAAATAAAAATTAAAATAATAAGAAGTAAAATTAAGAATGAGAATAATCAGAAATACTTAAAAAATAAGAAGATAAAGAAAATGTATAATATTCTCCAAGAAGTATATTCAATAAGAAAGAAGAAAATAATAGAGAAAATCAAAGAAGAGTTCAAATAGAAAACAAAATAAATGAAGAAGATATTAAAATAAATGAAAAATAAAATAAATAAAAACACAAGATAAAGAATAAGAATATAACAAATAATAAATTAACATTCTTCAAAATAAAATTAAAGAAATAGAAGAAACTATTAAAGAACTTCAAACAAAAAAAAGAAAGAAGAAGAACGAACCATCTCAAATGAAATGATTCAAATAACACGAGACACAATTAGAAAAGAGATTGAAGAAGAAATAGAAAAGATGAAAACATAAATAAACAATATTCAAAACACATGTAATGAATAAGAAAAGAAAACTCTAAATTAAAATAATAAAACATTTCATTACAATTTAAATAAATGAAATAAAATATAAATAACACAGAAATATGAAATAAAGATGAAATCACCAACATTCTTTGAGTTAATTGTGAGAAGTTAAATAATGATAAAATGAAGGATGATGATATGGAGAAGAACATAAGAAATAAATAAAAACAAATCATTGAATATCAAAAAGTTGGATTGAAAAATATGAGATTGCAGAAATAACAAGAAAAGAATTAAACAATACAAATAGAAAATGAAGAATAAAATCAAATAATATCAAACATCATCATTTTATTATTTATTTTTTATTTCAGAAATAAAGAAGAAGAAAACAATGATATTAATGATAAATACACAACAAATACTGAGAACATCATCATCATAGACAATATAAATGAACAAAACTACCCCTATGAAAAAGACAATATTAGAAATAAAATAACAAAACACTGAATATCAAAAAACAAGAAATAATAATCAATCAATAATAAAAGAAAACACAATAAATCAAACAAATAAAATTTTAATTGATGTATTGTTTTGCAATTAATTTGTTAAATAAGAAATTAAATAATAAATTAAGAAATGAATAAATAGAAAATATAATAAAAATAATAAACAAGAAATTAAATAATGATAAAGAATACATTAATAATATTAAAATATCACATAAAATAAAAGAAACAACTAAAAGATATATATTAAAATGAAAGTGAACTCAATCATAGAAAAAAGAGTGTAATTCAATAATAAAAAAACATCAATATGAAAAATAACACTACTGATATTGATAATGAGTATCTTAATATTATCATCATTCAAGTTAAAGAAATGGAAATAAATTAAATCATAATTTAGAATGAAAGATACAGAAATTATGATAATATCATCACATTGGATGATTTAAATCTAAGAATGATGAAAATAACTAGAAATCATCATGAATTGATATTATATATTTTATTAAATGAAGAGAATATCATTATCAAGAGAATATATTCTTAATATATTTAATGAATAGTTAAATTTCAATGAAATCAACAAATTAAATATGGTAAATTGAAGAATTATATTAAACAACAAATGAAGTGATATGAATGATGTTATTAATTAACATCATATCAATTGTATAAATGTAATTATGAAATATTTATATCATTATTAAAACATAATATTCATAATAGAATTAATATGAATAATGAATCATTAAAATTAATAAAAATCAAATATAATGTAAATTATAATTTCTTGATGATCAATAATTAATAATTATATATTATATATCAAATCATCATAAATAAGATAAATATACAAAATATATAGATTCATATTATGATATTAATAAATTATATGAATCAGTGAATCATGAATAAATAATATAAATATTAAAATAATTTAATATAGAATGAATCAACATAGATAATATATAAAATATGATGAATATAATGAATATAATCATATGACATAAATATAATGAATATAAATAATATATTAAAATGATAAAGTTTACATTATGATTCATTATCATCTTTATTATCAAAATGAATTTATCAAATCAATGAATATAAGTTCAATAATATAAATCATACATTATATAATAAAGAAATGATAATAATTATAAAAAAATAATGAATAAATGAGAATGATCAACAAATAAATTAAATCAATAATAAATTGAATAAAGAAATGAAAGAAAATAAAACAAGAAATAAAGAATATTAATCAAATACTATCTTGAAACGAAAATATCACAATAATTGAAATAGATGAAATGTTAAACATTTAAATATACGATATTCAGAGGAAATTAATAATATATTTAATTATAAAATCATCAAATAAAAGATAATGATGAAAGATGATGAAATAAATTATGAAGAAAGTAGTAATATAAGATATATTACAATAATTAATACTGAATTAATCAATATCTTCAGATATTCAACATCAGTAATAAAATAGAATGTAAATTATATAAAATTGAAATCGAGATGATAAAATAAATAATAAATACAAAATACATTAATGTTGGTAATTCCAAATACAATCTATATATCAATATAAATGAAAAATGAATAATAAACATAAATAATGATTATGATAATGAAATAATTAGAATAGTGATGTAATATTGTATAAGCATAAAATAATAAATAATATATAGATAGATGATATTGAAAGAAATGAATAATGAATATAAATAAAAAAATAATAAAACATAAAATCAAAGAAATAGAAATAGAATAAATAATAAAAGAAATGATTGAAAATAAAAATAAATAATAAAAATAAAATAATGATAAACAAATATATCAATAAATTGAAATCAAATAAATAGATATTTTAGAAGATTGATTGAATCAAAATTTATAGATAAAACTACTACAATCAATACATTGAAGTCAATCAATATTAAAAAGAATATATTTCTCCAATTAACTAAAATACAAGATGGAGTAATATTCAATATGCACAAAAAAGATAAAATATTAAAAAATGAATAAAATACTATCCATTTGTAAATACAATATATCAACAATAGAACATATTCTATTATCTTGTATTTGTCATAAAAAAATCACAAAATGAGAAACATGACAATATTAGTATTATCATATTAGATAATTAGAAAATACACATGAAATAATCAATATAAGAAATCAACATATAAAAGAATGTTCTAATGCAATGACATCACTATGATATGAATAAACAAATAATATCAAAAAGTGATTAATAATATCATAAAATATCAGATATATATGTAATAAAAAAAAATAAAACATGTATATTATTTGATATGAACATTATTGTTGTATATCATATATTAATGGAATATTTGAATAAAAGAAATAAGTATAAATAAATGAAGAAATAATAATTAAAATAGAGAAATTAAAAGATGTTAAAATAAATACAGTAATAATTTCAATAAATTAATTAATAAATGTAGAAAGTATTAAATTAATTAAACAATTAAAAATTGAAATTGACATCATAAAAGAAATTAAAAACTATGTAATTAAGAACATGATGGATTTATGAAACAGTGCGCCTACGATAATAGAGTATATGTGGTTGAATTACATGATGAAGATTCATTGATAAGATTAATCTCCATTGAATAACAAATAATAAATACAAATTCTATTATTATTTATTTGTTCTTTATTTAGTTCTTTTTCATTGTATAAGTTATTTCTCATGTTATTATAATTTTGATGATGTTTTTATTGGACAATAATTATTTTTATTTATTATTTCTTCTGGTAAATTTTTAACCTCACCATTTTAAGATGAAATAATTTTATTTTCTTTGTACTTCTTAATACAATATAATACAATATTTATTTATGCACCTAATCATTTTGGATATTTTTTCGATTGTACATTACATTCATTACTGATATAGTGAATAGTTTTTTCATTCGTTTATTTTTAAACCAATAATTAACGATGAGATTTTACTGATAAAAAAAAAGAAATAATTAACCAGATTCAAAAGAAATGAATATTTTTACGATGCAAAAGATTTATAGTATTTTTATTAAATAAAAAAATTTGATGAAATAAAAGAATTAAATAATTCCATACCAAAATACTTTGTCTTTGTGTTTTAAAGAAAATGAATAAACAGCGTTCAAACAATTAGTTTTGTTTTGTTAGAGAAATACTATTAGAATGTTAAAGACAGTAAGGGTAAAGATAAATGAATCAAAATTTATTAAAATTTTTTTGAGTTTATACGACATTTTCGTTCAAAAAGAAAAAGAAATAACATAATAATAGCCAATAACCTTTTTTTAAAATAATGAATTACCAACCAATTCTTTCTTTATTGACATTTCGTTTTTTAACAAACAAAAAAATAACCAATCAATGAGAGCTTTTCGAAGAATAAGTTTTTATGAAAAAGGAGAACATCTGAAAAAAAGAATAAATAGATGATAAAGAAGAATAAAGGTATTGGAGGGAAGAAAAGTAATTTACAATTATCAGGAGATAGTTTATTAACAAAAACACTTTATGTTCATATAGATGGAGTGTTAATAATAAATAAAGAAGTTTGTGGTTATTTAAAGAGTAAAAAAAAAAAGAATAAATAAATTCTTTCAATTCATTTTGACTTTTATATTTTAATGTAGTTATTGTTTAGAGATATTAGTCAGTAATTCGATAAAATTCAAATACTAATGAAATAGGAACCAATAAGTTCAAATTCAACAGTTAATTATCTAAAAATATTAAAGAAAGTTGATCCAACACTTGATATTTCAGCATTAACAAAACTTAAAGCAATAACAATACCAGCTACACCAAAATATAATGAAGAAAAAGATAATTTGAATCATGACTTAATATTATATTCTGATGCTATTATTGAATCACCTAAATGTTTAACGTTTGTTAATTATTAAATAAATAAAGAAAAAGAAGAAATAAAACAGAAATAATAAAATAGTCCAAGTAAATGTAAAAAATCACAAACAAAATATAAAATTATTAATTTACTTGGTCAAGGATCATTTGGTCAAGTTGTTAAATGTTTAGATTTAACTACTAATCAATTTGTTGCATTAAAAGTATTAAGAAATAGACCAGCATATTTTAGACAAGGAATGTTAGAAATAGCTGTTTTACAATTATTAAATGAAAAATTTGATATTGATGGTAAAGGAAATACAATAAGATTATTTGATCATTTTTTATATTGTAATCATGTTTGTATTGTAACTGAATTATTAGGAATAAATATTTATGAATTAATGAAACAAAATGGATGTCGAGGATTTGGGTTAAATGTTTCAAGAACATTTTTAAGTCAAATATTAGAGTCATTAAATATTCTTTATAATAGTAATATAATTCATTGTGATTTAAAACCAGAAAATGTATTATTAATAGAGTTTGTTTCTTTAAAATAACTGAATTAAAACATATTCATTTTTTAGTTATACAAAACAAATTAAATTAATTGATTTTGGTTCTGCATGTTTTGAAAATAATACTTTATATACCTATATTCAATCTAGACATTATAGAGCACCAGAAGTTATTTTAGGTTTACCTTATTCTACTTCTATTGATATGTGGTCATTAGGTTGTATTGCTGCAGAATTTTTCCTTGGAATACCAATATTTCCAGGAAATAGTGAATATAATCAATTGTATAAAATTATTTCAATGATTGGTCCTCCACCAACTGAATTACTTGAAACTGCCACAAAATCAACAAAGTATTTTAGAAAAAGAAAAGGGTTAAATGGAAGAATTATTTACGAATTTAAAACAAAAAGTGAATTTGAATATGACAATAATGTTATTATTGAATCTAATAAAGATTATTTCGATTATACTTCTTTAGAAGACTTTTGTAATAGAGTTCCTCTTCGTGTCTCTGCTAGAGATGAATCAAGAAAATTAGAATATAGAAAAGCCTTTTATGATTTCCTTAAAAGAATCCTTGTTTGGAATCCTCATCATCGTCTTCGTCCTATACAAGCTTTACATCACCCTTTTATTACAAGAGAATTATTTAATGGTTCATTTGAAATTCCTCGTTGTGTTTCTCCTTTAAGAGAACATCCACCATCATCAATTCAAAGTATTGACGATACGTTATTGGCATTATATCCTAATCCAGTCATTGCACAATCACAAAAAGTACGTTCTTTTTCGCCAACAAGTTATTATGAACTATACTTAAATGCTCTTAATAATGGTATTGTATTAAGTATTCAAAGCTCTAATCCATTTTCTCACGTTCCAATGACACCACCTGTTCTTGAACAAATGATTGCTGATCAAAAACTAAAAGAACATTATGACCAAATGAGAAGAAATGCTAGTTCTGTTGATACAATAAAAAAGTTTTCAGACGAATTAGTTGTTCAACAATATGAAGATATAAATACTCAATCACCAAATCCTATCGACAAAGAAAAACACAAAACAAAAAGAATTATCACTGGTTTTAGATCAGATGATATTGCAACAAGTGTTGGAAGTACTTCTTTCATTGGAAACCATAAAATTAATCAAGGCTCAATGGAATATAATTCTGAAATTGCTAAAAGTTGGAGTAAAACAACTGAGATGCGTATCCCTGGTTCAACAAGTGATGACAATGTTATTAACCAAATAGAAGTAGGTCATATTCTTAACAATGTCAATGGCTCACCAACTGAACATGACCTAAAGAAAGCTCAGATGAAAGAAAAAAGAAAAACTTCGCAACTAGATCATGAAATCAATGAAGAAGAAATAAAATAATTTGAATTACCTCAACATGATGTTTTAACTGTGAATTGAACAATTTCTTTTATTTTGGTTTAATTCATAAAATCATATAAAAAGAAGTGATTTATGATAAAAGAATATAAAAGTATTAAGAATCAATAACAAAAGAATGAAAAATTTATATCATCAAGAAATCTAATGATTAAAGAATGAATGAAAATAAATATTAATTCATTACAATACACACAAAGCAGTTCATTGTTTTAGAAGTTAATCAAGACATTACAGCAATATAACTTCTTATTTATCCTTCTTTTTAGTCCTTTCTTCTTTGTATAAATTTTATGGTATCAACGAATTAATAAGAATTTATATTTTCTCAATCATTTTAATAATATTATTATTAAACTTGTGATGAATAGAATCTATTTCTAATTCAGGGTGAATGATAGTTGAATAACAACAGAAAAAGTACAGAATATTCCAAACATTATTAATCAAATGACTTTTAAATTCTTAGATAAAGAAAAAGATCAACAATAAAATTAAATAACTAATTCATGGCATTTAAGTGCATTCTCGTAGGAGATCATTGTGTTGGTAAAAATAAGCTTGCTGCAATTTGTTCAGGTATAATTCCTCCAGGAGAAAATCCACCAGGTGCTGTTGAGGATCAAAAAGTCTCTATTAGTGTTGATGGTATTAAACATACTATTAATATAATTTCTACTGAGGGGTCTGAAGACTATGCAAAATTAAGACCATTGTCATACCCAGAGACTGATATTTTTATTGTTTTATTTTCTATTATTAATTATAACTCATACAGTCATGTAGAAAAACTATGGAAACCTGAAATTAAAGAATACTGTTCAGATGCACCCATCATTCTTGTTGGCAGTTATGCTGAAGTAAGAAAAAACCCTGAAAAACTTAACTCTTTAGCTGAACGAGGAATTACTTTAATTTCACAAGAACAAGGAGAGGTGATGGCTAAAAGAATTGGTGCAGTTCAGTACATCGAGTGGAGTGATTCAGACAAAGACGATGTTGATTTTATTTTTGAAGAGGCTGTGCGGGCTTGTTTAAAAAAATCTAATGAGAAGAGTACAGATGATAAAAAGGATAAAGATAAAAGATGTTGTAATTTATCTTAAAGTATAATTATGTGTTTTTTTATTCTTTATAATAAAAAATTATTAAATACAAATGTATCTGCAAATGATAGTCATTCTATTTGAACGTCTTTGAATTTTTCTTTGAGACAGTTTGTTTGTAATGTATTATCAGAATTCAATGTGTACTAATAATTATAATTATAAAATAAAACTGAACAACTTACTTTTGCATTAAAAGGTCAATCAGTTGTTGGTATTAATTAAATATTATATTTTATAAAGAAAGAACATGTGGAGTTCATATTATAAAATTGGTTTACTGTCGGTATATTCACTCTATTCAAATTCTATATTTCTCATGTACACTTTATTTTCTTTATTATTTTTTCGTGTGTTACTAAATCTAGTTCATGTTATACAGCTGAGATGCAGTAAAATAAGTATTGACTCATAAAAAAAATTAAAACCCTTTAAAAAAAATATTCAAAGTCTTACAAAAATAAATACCAAATTAATAAAAAAGGATAATTGATAAATCTATCCACCAACGGAATTTCTTCTTATCTCTCTAATCGTTTCATTTGTATTTAACAAATAATTAATAAATTGGTTGTTCTTATTTTTATTATTTTAAACAATAGAAACAATATTTACATACAATGAAATAAGTAATTCAACAATTTTTAATATCAACACATTAATAAAATAAATACAATAAATAAATAGATTAATAGGATAAATTAGATAAAATCAAGTAAATTTAATTAATTTCATTATTTTTGTTATTAAATTGAATTAATGTATTAAAATATCAATATCAATGAAACACATGAATTCTATTTATATCTATCGTTATTTTCATAAAAAAAGAAAGAAAAAAATTAATCAAATATTGTTTTATATAATATTATATATTTATTTTATCATTAACCAAATGAAGAATTTATAAAATGATGAAATGATGATGGATTAAATAAATAAATAAAATAATAGTTTAAATGAAACAATTATCTAAATTTAATCAAAAATTCATGTTTTCATTTTTTTGTTGTAAGACTTTAATTAATAATAATAAAAATAAATTATAAATTATTATTATTAATCTATTTATATATAAAATAACAAAATTCAACAAAAGATTCAAAATGACAAAAAAGAAAGAAACAAAAAGAATCATCACAAAATAATCTCATATTTTTATTCTTCATACTCATTTATGTTAATGTTTTATATTACATTATTGATTAATTGTGTTATCACTGAGGGGTATGATTGTATTCAAATAGGACATGAATTTAAAGGTGGATTTGAAAATGGAAAGGATAAACAATGTGAATCACTCTCAAACGATTATTCATATTATTTTAACAAGGATTTCACTTACTCTGGTTTAGCTTTTAATTGTAACAGAACATATCTTGATGGTAAGTTCACAGTGACAAGTTCATATGATTACTGGAATGCAAATGTTATTGAAGTTATGGATAATTCTCAAATTAATTTAAATGGAAGATTTCATACATGTAATGAATTTATCTTTAGAAAAAAATCTACAGTAGATTGGATTGGTCATGTTTCATTTAAACATTCAATTACATTTGAAACAACACCATCATTAAATCAACCTCAATTAATTATTTGGAAAAGTGATTATATTCATCTTTATAAAGATGAAAAATCTATAAACAAATTTATAATTAATAATCCATTTAATAATAAACGATGTTTTGATGTAATGTCATTTAATAATAATAGTGCATTTGAAATTAATCAAAACCCAAATGACCATTATTTACCAGAAGATTTTAAGAATGGACTTGTTATGTCAGATGGTAAGGCATATTTAATATCAAACAATAGATTAATGAGATTTTGTCCAACAGGAAGTAATTTAGATACAAGTGTTACTTGTACAATGAATGGTAATAATTATAATTTATCATATTCAGGAAGTGGTAGTAAACCATTCGATTATCCACATTGTCCATGTGATGATAATGGTGAAACCGAATGTATTCTTAATATTCAACAAAATTTAAACACAGTAGATTTTAATAATAATATTATTAAATATACAACTCTCAATATTGATCATGATATTATATTATATAATTTTATTTCAGCTAAACAAATTAATGTTAATGATGATATTACATTATTAATAGCACCTGTTTCATCAATCAAAGAGTATACTCAAAAGATACAATTTAATAACTTTGAAATTACAAATAATAGAGAAAAGAATGATAACTCAGAATTTAAATACAATTCGACTACAAATACATTGGAAATAAATGGAAATAATGAACTAAAACATTCATTAAATCCAACAAATAAACCATTAACTTTAATTATAAATGGTATTCTCACATGTAATTCTTTTGTTAATAATTCTGTTTATTATTTCACTAATTCTTCTTCATCAACACCATTAATAAATATTAATAATACTAATGGTAATAATAATATAATGATATTTGATGAAACAATAACACTAAATGGTCAATTATCAAATTGTATTGTTTTAACTGGTAAATCAAATGAAAAATTTAAATGTATCCAATGTAAAAAAGGATATTATTTAAATTCAAAACAAGAATGTCAAATTGATTCACATTGTAATAAAATAAATAAACAAAGTCATTGTATTGAATGTGAATATGGATATTATTTAAATTCAAATAAAGAATGTCAATTATTACCAGATAATTGTATTGTAGGATATAAAACATATTGTTATCAATGTAAAGAAGGATATATTAAAGAAAATGGAGAGTGTAAAGAAATTGATAATAAATGTAATAAATCAGAAAGAAATTATTGTTTAAAATGTTCAAATGGATATAAAATACAAAATAATCAATGTAATGGAGATAAAGAAGATCAATGTTATTATGAAGGAAATGAATGTGTATCATGTTCAAATAGATATACATTAAACAATAAAAAATGTTCAAAAAAAGAAAAGAACCAAAATGGAAAGAATGAAGAAATATATTGTGAAAATGGAAAATACATTAATAATAATAAATGTATAGAATGTACAAAATCAGAAATATGTCAAACAAATGATATTGAAATAAAATGTAAATATGAAGAATATTTAGATAATAATAAATGTATAAATAAAACATGTGAAGAAGATATGATAAAAGATCAAAATGGAAAATGTAATAATAATATTCAATATTGTTCAAATAAATCATATGTTAATGGAAAATGTGTTGAATGTTTAAATACATATTCACCTAATTTGAAGGGAGAATGTATTAATACAAAAATAGAATATTGTGAAGAACAAAATACATATGGATGTAAAAGATGTAAAGAAGGATATTATTTAACAAATGACATGAAATGTTTAAAATGTGATGATAAATGTGAAACATGTTATGGAACATCTACATATTGTATGAGTTGTTCTAATGATAAATATTTAAGAAATGATAAAACATGTCAATCAAATGAAGAATTAAATGGAACATGTTTACAAATATTAGCAGATGGAAGTGGATGTGGAATATGTAATAAAGGATATTATAGAAATGGAAAAGGATGTTCAAAATGTGAAAAAGAATGTTTAACATGTAATCAAAAAGATAAATGTATAAAATGTGGAGAAGGATATTTTATGAGTTCAACAGGAATATGTAAATCAACAACAACAATTAAAGGATGTAAAGGAGAAATAGATAAAGAATATGGATGTAAAGAATGTTTAACAGGATATTATTTAATAAATAAAGAATGTTCAAAATGTGGAAATAAATGTATGACATGTTTAAATGAGAAAGAATGTAATAAATGTGAAGATGAATATATAATAATAAATAAAGAATGTATTCATTATTCAAATATTAATAAATGTAAAGAAACAAAAAATAATAAATGTTCAAAATGTTCATTTTGGTATGGAATCAATGAAGAAGGAACAAAATGTAATAAAGAAATTGTATGGTGGATGATAATGATAATTATCATCATTATACTTATTATCATCATTATAATAATTATAATTATAATTATAATGATTAATTACATTATAAAACGCAAAGAAAAGAAAGAACAAGAGAAAACAACAACAATATTTAAAATTTCACAATCAAATATCAAATTCATAACACTTGGAGATGGAATAATAACAAATAAAAAAGAAATTGAAATAGGAGAAGGAGAAGAAATTGAAGTAAATAAAGAAATTAGAGAATTAATATGTATTGGAAATGAGAAGAAAGAAAAAAAGAAAATACAAATAAGTAGTAAAGAAGAAAATGAAAAATATTCAATTAGAATCAAACCAAATATTATTACAATTGAAGGAGGATATGCATGTGAATTTGAAATATTCATTACAATCAAATGTACTACTAAAATTAAAGAACAAATAATGATAATTAGTAAAACACTTAATAAAACACAAGAAGAAATAATTAAAAGTATTTCAATTAAAGGAGAAACACAAATATCAACACGACTTGATCCAGATGAAATAAAAGAAGAAAAGAAAATAGGAGAAGGAACATTTGGAATCGTATATATAGGAGAATTTAGAGGGAATCAAGTAGCAATTAAAAAAATGAAACAAATTGATAAAGATGAAAACAAAATGAAAGAATTTGAGAAAGAAGTAATGATGTTAGATAAATTTAGAAGTGAATATATCATTCATTTTTATGGAGCAGTATTTATTCCTAATAAAATATGTATGATAACAGAATATGCAAAATATGGATCAATACAAGATTTAATTAATAAAAGAACAAACACAGAAATACCTAATAAAATAAGAATTAAATTTATGATAGATGGAGCAAAAGGAATTTCATATCTTCATTCAAATGGAATACTACATCGAGATATTAAACCAGATAATTTTCTTGTTGTAACACTTGATGATAATATTGGAGTTAATTGTAAATTAACAGATTTTGGAAGTTCAAGAAACATTAATATGATGATGACAAATATGACATTCACAAAAGGGATAGGAACACCAAAATACATGGCACCAGAAATATTAAATCGAGAACATTATAAAATGGAATCAGATATATATTCATATTCAATAACAATGTTACAAATCATTACATGGCAAGAACCATTTCCTAAAGAAATATATAAATATCCATGGGATATTGCAGATGCAATCACAACAGGTAAACGACCAAAAATAATACAAGAAGTTAAAGAAGATATTAAAGAAATTATTGAAAAAACATGGAAACAAGAAGCAAAAGAAAGAATAAGAATAGAAGAAGTAGTAAAAATGTTAGAAAGAATTGAAATAAAATAAATAAAAATGGTCTTTATTGTAATGTTTTAATTAAAGAAATAAAATTAATTAAAAACAATTAAAATGTTTTTAAATAATTAATTAGGTTTATATAATATCTATTTCTTATTCTTTTATTTTAACTATTTATCATTCTTTTCATTTTAAATATTTTCTTTTAATCATTCATTTCTTATCTAACTTATTATATTTATTATTTATCTTCTTCTTTAATTATTCTTCTTATTATTTATATTACATTGTCAATATTGAATTTATTTATTTCTTTCTTTATCAATAATTTCTTTATGTTGTATTATATTTCTTATTCATACCAATAATATTTGTTTTATTTAATCATTTAATTTATATTAACATAAAATAATGAAATGATTATGAATGAGAACCAAAATAAGAAAGAAATAATGAATCTAAATAAAAAACACACCAAAAAGAAAAGGGCAAAATATTTTGAATCAATAAAATAATAGTTTTTATTATTTTTTCTTAAAAAAATAAAAAATAAAAATGTAAATTAAATATTCATTCTATATTCATTTATATTTCTTTATATTTTAGGATTCGAAGGTAGCACGTCAGAGACACCACACAGAACCCTAAAATATTTCCATCCTTCGATTCCCACTAGTTATGGACTGGTTATGGCGTTGCGTTTAGTTAGAAAAACATCTTACCCAGTACTGCAAGAATAGCAGTGTTTATTATGTGCAATGATGGGACGTCATTGACAATAAACGAATGGGTATTTATAAAGATGTTATTATTACTTGTTAGAATACAAGTATAATTGATAATATAAGAAAGATTAACAAAAGAAAAGGGTCAAGTGGTAGAGGCTAAAAGAATATTAGCCTAAAGCAATACAGTATTAATTATATATTCTCCTTAAAATAAGAAAATAAAGAATAATTTTAATATTCATCAAAATCAAATAGAAATTAAATAATGAACATTTAAATAATTGATGTTTAAAATATTCTATTCCACAATAAATAAATGAGAAAAAGAAATTCTCACCGTTCAACAACTAGAAGCAAAGAATAAGCTAATAGTTGAAGAACAAATACTTTTAAGCTCAGGGATGGGATTAGTCTCCCCTGAGCAAGGAACAATAGAAAATATTTCTATTAATACTTAATTAACTACTTTTTATTTTATTTCTTTATATTTTATATCATTTTATGTTAAATATTATTATAGATCCTTTTATCAATGCAGGATATACAACAAATTTTGTTGCCATGCCTATTGAGTAATACCATAGAGTCTTGTAAAGAAAATCAAACAAGACATATTTAAGTTCAAAGAAAAGAAATGACTTCAATAGCAATAAAATGCATAATAATTATGATAAAAGAAATAACAAGAAAAAAGTGAATAGAAAAAGAAGAACACAAAGAAAAACAAATAAGAAACAATGTAAATATAATGATAATAAACATTATACAAATAATAAATCTAAATTATTGACAACAAATGAAATTGAAATAAAAATTAAAAGAATAACAAGAAAATGGGAGAAAAGAGAATATTCAGAATTACTTAAAAAGTATGAAGATAAAGAAAAGAAAATGTATAATATTCTCCAAGAAGTATATTCAATAAGAAAGAAGAAAACACTAGAGAAAATCAAAGAAGAATTCAAAGATAAAACAAAAGATTGGAAAAGTGAAGATATTAAAACAATCGAAGAAGAAATCAAAAACAAAAACCCAATCAAAGAAATGAACGATAGATGTAAAGCTGCAAGAATAATAAATGAAAAAGAAAATAAAGGGAAAACACAAGACAAAGAAGAGAAAAAGGAAGAAGAATGCAACAAAGAAGAAATCAACACACTTCAAAATAAAATCAAAGAATTAGAAGAAACTATTAAAGAACTTCAAACAAAAAAGATTGAAGAAGAACAAATCATTTCAGATGAAATGATTCAAAAAGCACGAGAAACAGTCAGGAAAGAGTTTGAAGAAGAAATAGAAAAGATTCAAACATAAATAAACAATGTTCAAAACACATGTAATGAAATAAGAAAACTCTAAATTAAAAGAGGAAAATAATACATCACAATGAAAAATAAAAGAAGCAAATGGTAGAAGGAACACAGAAGTAGGAGGTAAGGATGAAACCATCCTCACCCTCCGAGCTAGCTATGAGAGGCTGAAGAAGGAGAAGGACTTCGTCCTTAAGAGTGCTGATGCGCTGGAGAAGAAGAGGGCTGACGAGCTGGAGAAGAGTGCTAAGCTGCTAGAGAAGAACATAAGAGATAAAGAAAATCAAATCTCTGTATATCAAAAAAGTGCGATTCAAAACTATGAGATTGCAGAAAAACAAGAAAAGAATTAGACCATACACAAAGAGAAAATGAAGAACAAAAACAATTAATATCAAAACAACATGAAAATATCGAAAATTTTTTATCCCAGAAGGAACTGGAGAAGAAGAAAACAATGATATTAATGATAAATATACAACCAATATTGAGAACATCATCATCTGGGACAATACAAATGAATAAAACTACAACTATGAAAAAGACAATTATGGAAATAGAAGAAGAAGAGAGCAAAACACTGAGTATCAAAAAACAAGAAATGATAATCAGTCAAGAAGAGAAGAAAACACAACAAATCAAACAAATATAATTTTAATTGATGTGTTGTATTGTTTTGCAATTAATTGGTTAAATAAGAAATTAAATAAGAAATTAAGAATGAAGAAATAAAATATAATAAAAATAATAAATAATAGTGTAAATAATGATAAAGAATACATTAATAATATTAAAAAGTCACATAGAATAAAAGAAACAACTAAGATATATATTAAAATGAAAGTGAACCATCATAGAAGGGAAAGTAGAGTGTAATCCAATAATAAAAAACATTATCATAAAAAATAACTCTACTGATATTGATGATGAATATCTTAACTCTATCATCAATCAAGTTAAAGAAATGAAAATAGATAAATGTGTAAATATTAATTACTACTGGAAAATGAAAGAATCAGATAAATTAATTAGAGAAATAAATAATAAATGGGTATGGTCAGGAGAATAGAAAATCTACAAGAAGATATGAAAATGATTTCAATGTGTATGTATTATTATCTCTAAAATAAATTTAAATGAGATAAATTTGATGAAACAAAAGAAATCCTAAGGAAAATAAATAGATTAGAAGATCTAATCAAGGAGATGGTACAGAATAAAATGCATCATGAGATTGAAGGAACAAGATGCAGATGAAATTAAAATTAAATCACAAGAAAGAATAAAGTACATAAAATATATGATGACGATGATTAAAGAAAGAATTAAATTTAATAAGAATGAAAGGGTCAGAATCAATACAAATAAAATCATGTTTGATTCTAATAAGAAAATCAAAATAAAGAAGAAAGACCCACAAAATGAAATATACCCAATTAACGATATTATTTTAGAATATTGGAAATCATTATATGAAACACAGGTGATATTAAATAAGGAACATTGGAAAATAAAACAAATCACCTCGTGGAATGAAAGATACAGAAATTATGATAGTGTCATCATCACAATGGATGAACTAAATTTAAGCCTGATGAAAATAAATAATTGGAAATCACCAGGTATTGACACTATATATGGGTATTATTGGAAGAGAATGTCATCATCAAGAGATTCCATTCTTAATATCTTCAATGATTGGTTAAACTTCAATGAAAACATCCCTCTAGACATGGTAAGTGGAAGAACTATACTAATCCACAAAGGAGGTGATATGAACGATGTCACTAATTATCGTCCTATAAGTTGTACAAATGTAATAATGAAAGTATTTACCTCCTTATTAAAAGATAAGATTCATAATAGAATTAACATGAATAATGAATCATTAAAAATTAGTAAAAATCAGTTATGATGTAAATTATAATCTCTTGATAATAAAGAATGAATAATGAATAATTATATGTTAAATCAGCAAAAAGAAGAGAAATACCCAAAATATGTAGAGTCATATTATGATATTAAGAAAGCATATGACTCAGTAAATCACGAATGGGTAATAGAAACACTTAAATATTTTAATGTAGAGGGTGTCATCATAGACATTGTAGAAAGTATGATGAACAGATTGAAGATATTCATATGATATAAATATAATGAATATCTAGGATGTATTAAATTGATGAATTTTACATTGTGATTCATTATCATTTCTACTCTTCATCATCAAAATGAATGTAATTTCTCAAATCATAGAAGAGAAGTTCCCAAAAGCAAACCATACATTGTATATGGATGAATTGAGAATAATGACACAAAGTAGTGAAGAAATGGGAACAATCCACAATGAAATTAAAGAAATAATAAGTGGAATAGGGATGGAAATGAAAATAAATCAGGAATGGTATTAAAAAACATTAATAAAATACCAAATGGAATGCAAAACATCCCAATAATTGAAGGAGAGGACTTGTATAAATATTTAGGAGTATGGCAGTCAGATGAAATTAATGATACCTTCAATTGTAAAATCATCAAAGAAAAGATGATGAAGAAAATGGAAGAGATAAATACTGATGAAAGTAGTAATAGAAGATACATTACAAGAATTAATACTGAAGTAATACCCATCTTCAGATATTCAGCATCAGTAGTAAATTGGAAGGTAACTTAGATAGAATGGATTTGGAGATAAGAAAATATTTAAGAAATGCAAAATACATTGTTGTAACTCCAAAGACCGTCTATATGTCCCTATAAATGAAATGGGTGAAGGATTAATAAGCCTAATTGACGAATATGTTAATGAATTAATTAGAACAGTAATGTACTATTGTACAAGAGAAAGTGAAATAGGAAATAACATAATAGATAGATGGTATTCCAAAAATGAATATGGAATAGAATTAAAAAAGCCCTAGGTCATAAAATCCCAGAAACGAAAATAGAAGAAATAATAAATGAAATGAAAATAAAAAAGAAAAAGAGGTAGTAGTAAAAATAAAGAAATTAATGACCAACCAATACATCAAAAAATGGAAATCAAACAATTGGACATTTTAGAAGATGGTTCGAGTCAAAATTTGTAGATAAAACTACTACAATAAATGCATTGAAGTCCATCAATATAAAGAAAAATGCATTTCTTCAATTAACTAAAATACAAGATGGAGTAATATTTAGTGGGTACAGGAAAGATAAAATATTAAAAAATGAAAGATTGAAGTACTCCCCACTTTGTAAAGACAAGATAGCCACAGTAGAACACATTCTACTATCTTGCATTGGTCATAATAAATCACAAATGGAGAAACATGACCATATTGGCATCATCATATGGGAGGGGTTAATAAGAAAATACACAGGAAATAAACAATACAAGAAACCCCCATATGAAACAGTGTTCCAATACAATGACATCACTATGATATTGAACAAACAAATAATGCCAAAAAGTGATGGACTATATCATAAAAGACCAGATATATATGTACTAGATAAAAAGAATAAAACTGGTCTAATAATTGATATGAATATTGTGGCAGATCATAATATTAATGGAGCCTATTGGAAGAAAAGAAATATGTATAAGGAATTGAAAAATAGGGTAATGAAAATAGAGAAATTAAAGGATGTCAAAATAATTCCAATAGTAATTTGGATTAATGGGCTAGTAAATGCTGAAAGTATTAAATTAATTAAACAATTAAAAATCGAAAATGACATCACTAAAGAAATCAAAAACCTTGTAATTAAAAACATGATGGACGTCATGGAGCACTGTGGAGATCACAACCAAACATATGTTGTGGAACTACATAACGAAGACGAAGGGACGGGATTAGTCTCACCTGAGGCAGGAACAATATACACAAGTTCTATTAATACTTAATTAAATACTTTATTTATTTTTATATTTTATAATTTTAAGAGAAAATAACAGAAAACAGAATAATCTAATATGCAAAAATATATTACACTATTTTCAATTGAGCAATTTATTTAAATGCATAATTTCTTCGCTTATTTTGGTTCCCTATTTCAATAACTATTTATTTTGTAATTTTGTGTTTCACTTTTAATGTATCATCTGTACTCTTTTCGTTAAATAGTTCTTGATTATTTACTTTTATGTCATAGGCTTATTCTCTTCTTTCTTCAATAATCTTCTTTTATTTTATTCATATTCTCTGCTTCATTTCTATTCTAAATATTATTATTTCTCTGTCTCTCTTTTGTTTTTTTTTTTAATCTTTTGTATTATTCTTTTCATTTCTCTATACCTCTTGTTCTTTTGTTTCTTTCTAATTATATTTTTATTCTTTTCTTAATATTTTTCAATCTTATTAATTCTTTCATATTCTTTTTCATTTCTTTTTATCATTTCTTTTTATCATTTCATGTTCATTTTATTTGCTATCCTATTTTCTTCTATCATCATTTATCATTAATTTATTATGTAAATATTTGAGCATTTAGCTATTTTTCTGTTATAACTTCTTCATTTTTTCCTATTATTCTTGTTATTATATTCTTCTTCTATAGATTTAATATTTTCTTCTTTTTATTTTATAATAATTTTCAATCTATATATTCTTTTATATTTCACTTATCTTATTACTTCTTCTTCATTTATTTTATACATTCATCTTTTGAATTGTTTTTTTTATTTTCTTATTTTTATAATTTTTCATATAAACATTACAACACTCTTTATCTTTATATTTTTCATAATTTTATTTCTTATTATAAAACAATATAATACTCATAACAATTTAATAATTATTTTATTAATATGATACACTAAATAGTTTATCTGATTCATAATTTTAGTTATATATTCATTTTTAATTTATTATCTATGTAAATAAAATTTAAATTATAATGAATGAGTGATACAAATGATTTATATTATTATTAATTGTTACATATAATTTTATTTAAAAATTCATAATTACTCAAATTGATTAAATATGAATGAGTAACAAAAAATAACAAATAACTATGAAATAATAAAATATATATTAATGTTATAATAATGAAAATGATAGAGGGTAATGATATGAATTAATAAATAAAATCCAAAGAATTATTTTGATTATACAAATGAGTCAAATCAGTTTATTTAAATATTGATATTAACTTATTTATTTATACTATTGATTGATTTTTAATGCAACTTATTATTGTTTTATAATAATTTATTTTATGCTATTTATTAATAAATTAACAAAAATAAAAATTTAATTTAAATAAACAGTCAATTAACTAACCATATATAATTATAATTGTTATATTTTGATTTGATATGATAATCAATTTTTAAATTGTATTTTATATTTAATAATATTAATTAATAAAATAAAAAAAAGTGGTCCCGGCGGGGATCGAACCCGCGACCCTCGCATTTCTCTTTTCTATAAGTACGATGCACTACCGACTGTGCTACGGGGCCTTCTTATTTTTTATTATTATTATAACTATCATACTTTTCTTTATTTTATTTATTTAATTTATTTAATTTAATTTCTAATGGTTTCTTCTTAAAATTATTCTTGTTCTTATTACCCTTTTCTTTATATTTTATTCTTTTATTTATTATTTACTCTTTATTATTTTTATTATTATTTCTTTGTTTTTTCAATTTTATGATATTTCTTTTCTTTTATTATCTTTCTTTATATCATATAATCATTATTATTTCTTTTTCTTAAAAATTGTTATTATTATTATTCAAATTTATTATATTTTGTTTGTTTTTTGTTCTTTTATTTATCGTTATTTTATTTTATTTATTCTTCTTATATATTTATAAGATCAATTTCTATAGCACAAGAATCTCATGAAAATCAAATATAAATAATTGTACACCAACAAATAGATTTAGAAGATATTATCAAGGATATAAATATAATCATTATCAACAAAATAAAAGCATAAGTACTTTAATACTAATTATCATATTTATAAATACAATAGTACATTTCAAATAATCACAGTTCTAATAAAAAGAAAAGTAATTATTATAACACAAATAACATAATTCAAGTAAAATGTTTAATCAATATTATTATGAGAATAAATAATGTAAAAGATATAGAAATAAAAGATATTACAAGAAAAGACAATGAAGAAAAGACAAAAGAAAAAGAAAATAAGAAAATAATACAAGAAATGATGAAGAGATTTGCAAAGATAAAAAAGATAGTGAAAGAGAAACTAATTAATAAAGAAGAAGAACAAGAAGAAATATCCATAAAAATTGAAGAAAAGAAGAAACAATACAAGAACAAGAAAAGGATATAGAAGAAGAGAAGAAATAAATAATAAAAAGATATGAAAAAGGGAAAGAATAAAATCAAATAGAATATAAAAGAGAAATAAAAGAAATTGAAGGAAGAATAGAAGAAATAGAGAAATACAAAAACAAAAGAAAGAAGAAATAATGAAAAGAGAGAAGAAAAGAAGATAAAGAAATATAAAGAATGAATAGTAAACATTAGATTGTAGTCTGTCAGAAAGAAGAACAAAGACGAACATTGAAAGAAAATTTAGAGAAATAAAAGAAAAGGAAGAAGAAACTAATAGATTAAAGAAAGAAGTAAAAGAAATAAACAAGAAGAAGAAAACAATAAAACAAAAGATAAGATCAAACAATAAGAAAAAGAAATAACAAAGATTAAAGAACAAAAAGAAATTAAAAAGAAAGACAAAGAAATAGAAAAAAGAAAAAGCAAGGAATTAGAAGATAAATTGAGAAACAGATAGAAGAGAATGATAAGATGGAAACAATAAAAGAAAAATCAAAGATAGAGATATCAGAAGAAAAAGAAATAGAAAACATCTTATGAAGAACACATACAACAAGTAAATTTTTATCAAATTGAAGAAGAAAACAATACCTCTGATAAAAATAGAAGCACTAAAGAAAAGGGATGGGTCAAGTGGAGTAATTATTGAAGAAAAGAAAGAGATGGAATCTATCAAAAAAGAATCCAAGAAGAAAGTGAAACAAATATAAAATGTGTAATCAAATTTATGAGAGAAGAATTACTAAGAATGAAATTAGAAGAATTAGAGATAACAAAATAAGATTTAATATAGAAGAAATAATAAAGAAAAATAAAACATCAAAAATAGAATAAAGAAGATAAAAAGTTAATATTGATATGATTAAATATAATATATTAAAATATAAATTAGAAATTAAAGAATTAAAAAGTAATAGAAGAAAGAGGAATAAGATAAATAAAGAAGAATATAGAGAGATGATTAAAAGATGAAATAATAAAAGAAATAAGAAAAAGATAATATAAATAACAATAAATATAATAAATAATTATAAATATATTCAATAAATTAAAATAAATAATGATAAACAATATGAATGATAAAATAGATAATAAAAAGACATAATAAAAGAAAATAAAAAAGAAATATATATAATAACATATATTAATTATTATTTCAATAAAAAATATGTAATAAAATAATTAAATATATAAATAAAAAATGGAAGTGTGAAAGTGAAAATATAGAAGATATCAAAAAGAAATATATAAACTAAAATATTATATTTCTAATTATCAATAAAATAAATATATGATATTGAAATGATGAAATTAATTATCTAAAAAGAAGTTCAATTATACAAATTATTAATTAACAAGAACTTTATCAGAATTAAATGAATAATGGAAATAAATAATATAAAGATGAATATATTAATAATAAAATAAGAAATTAAACAAATAAAATATTTAATTAATAATAATAAGAATAATATTAAAAATAAGAAAGAAAAGAGTATTTAAAAATTAATGATAAGAAATGAGAAGAAGATTAAATTAAAAAGAATGAAATATGGAATATCCTAGTGATGATGATACAATTAAATTATTGAAATTGATATATGAAATAATATATATAATATATAGATATAATAGAAGAAGTATAGAAGAAAGAGAAAAGAAGAGTAATAAGAGAAGAGTTAAAATAATAAATGATGAAATAAAATATTCATTGAAAACAATCTCTCAATGAAAATTACATAATGATGATTAAAT
>NW_001855879.1:34051-41018 GCF_000209125.1 Entamoeba dispar SAW760
ATTATAAATAAATGATGATGAATACAAAATAAATAAAATTCAAATAGGATGTAAAGAGATGTAGTTAGCATTAAAAGAATAAATTATTAAAAGTTATCTATGAATAGAAGAAATTGAATCTTTTTAGATTCAATGAGGTATTCTATAACATAAAGAAAGTATATGATTGTATGAATCATCAATAAATAATATATTCATTAAAATATTTTAATATTAATAATGCAATATCCAATTTAATTGAATGTGTGTTCAACAAATAATGTATTAAGATAGGATATACATATAATAATATATAGAAGTATGTTAAATTAAAATGTGTGATTACATTATTTTTCTCTTTATTGTTATTTATTATTAATCAAAATATCATATCAAATAATTAAATGATATTGACATTAATTCAATCAAATTATTTCACACTTTATACACAGTTAATTTAAAAATCATATATGATTCGAAGAAAGTAATTAAAATAAACAATCAATTTATCATTAATGCAATTAAATGATATTGAAGTAAATATTAATAAATGTGTAATAATTAGAAAATAAAATATTACAATCATCGATAACATGATTAAAATAATAATTGTAGATGACTCCAAGTCCTACAAATATCATTGTGTATTTCAATATGAGAAGAATGATGATGTAAAAATGTATTAATAAAATAGAAAATGATATAATGGACAAAATAAATATTCAAAAAAATGAATGAAAATAATAAAAATTATCAATAGGATTATATCAATATTTTCAGATATGCTGCATCTATGATCCATTAGTCAATCACTAAATTAGATAAATTTGATCTGTATATTATAAAGAAGATACAAGAGGCAAATATTAAATTCATTAAGTAAAGGTTATATATTAATAAAGGTAAATTAGGAGATGGATTAATGTTATTAAGAGATGAATATAAATTAGAATTAATAAGAACTATTATGTATTATGAATTGAAATAATGAAATAAGAGAAATGATAAAAATGAATAAGAATTGAATTTAGAAGAGATTTTATAAAACATATGATAAAAGAATTAATAAAAATGAAAATAATGAAATATAACAAATTATATAAAATAAGAATAACTCATATAAAATAATAAAATATTTAAATAATAAATTTAATGAAATATATATTAATAAATTAAAATTAAATAATATAAATATTCATTTAATAAATAATTTGAAAATTAAATGAATGATATGAAATTATCAAGTAGAATATGGATGAATATTAATATAAAATGAAATGATTATAATTAATTAAAATTAATGTAAGAAAATAGTACATTTGATTAATTAAGAAAGTATTAATTACATGATTTAATAATTTAAAGTGATATAGTATTTATAATGATAAAATATCATCAATTAAACATATATTATTAAATAACATTGTACAAATGGATAAACATGATTTAATAAATGAATTGAATGTGATAAATTAAAATATAAAATAAATATAATAAATGATGAAAAAATGGAGAATAAAATAAAATAGAATAAAATGAAATTAATATTTAATAAAAATGAAATAAGTAGAATCAAAATAAGAATATAAAATAATGAAGTATTCATAGTATTGAATCAAAAAATAATTAATAAAATTGAATATTTCATAAAAGACTAGATATTTAATATAGAATATAAAATAAAACAAATATGAATAATAATTGATATAACAATAGTATTGATAAAATGATAATTCTGAAATTTACTAATAAATTTGAAATGAATAGAATTCTCCAATTCAAAATAATACAAATTAATAAATTAAAATGAAAGTAATTCAAATAGTAATAACAATAAATTGATTATTTAATAAAGAATTTGTAAGAATGATAACAATATTGTATTTAATTTAATATGAAATAATGATAAAAGATATAATTATTATCAACATAAAAGATATAATAAAATACTATTGATATTATGGAAGTGAATATAGAGAAGTACTTCATGAACAAATTATTTAATAGAAAATGAATGATATAATCTCATCTGAGTAAAATGAAATAGATAAATTAAGATTTACTGTTTTTTATTTATTAATTTTTATTTAATTTAATATAATTAATTTTTTATTTTATTTTAATTTTTTCAATTTTCTTAAATTAGAAATTAATTTTAATTTTTTTCTTTTTATAATAATTTTTTTATGGTACAATTTGACGATAGTGTGATATCATCATATTAAGCATTAAAAGTAAATTTTATTAAGTTGTTTTATATAACATTTATTTGAGATTTTATTTATAGAATGGGTTCTATTTTTAGATCATTATAAATATTGTTTTAAATATCATTTATTTTTATTACCTCATATCTCATAATTTCAACTTTAAAGTTCGACGCTAATCTTTTAAAGTTCACCTCTAGTATTTATTTAAATTTCCTTTTTAAACAATCTCAAAACGTTTTTTAATCATAGTTAATCAAAAATATCAAACATGTGTAGTGTTAGTCTTTTTGAAGAAAACATTATTAATTACGAGCACGAAACGTGTCAAACAGATCCCATTGCTCGATTTGAATACTTTCAAAACGAATTAATAGATTTTAATAAAGAAAATTTATCACATAATACATGCGAAAATATCTCAATGTTTAATGGATTGATTAAATTAAACGAGGATTGTATTCGTCTTAAAAACCCCGTAAAAGAAATTTCTTTTAATCAACCAAAAAAGCGCTCGTATTACTTTAGACGCAATCCTCCTAAAAGATTTCCAAAATACGCTAATGTGTCTTTAAAATCTCACAGCATTAAACTCTTTCATAAAATAAAAAATACTATTGAAGATTTTAAAACCGTAAGGAAAAATCTTTTTGAAAATATTAATAGAAATTACAATATAAGCCTTAATGAGCATCTAATTTATAAACTTTGTGATTTTATAACTATATTAAAATCACTTAGAAAAAGTATTTTATTAAAAGACAATCTCAACGTAATTAACCTTATGAATTTTTGTATTAAAAAAATTAATATTAATGAAGATTTTTGGCTAAGGCAGACATTTATAGAATTTTTATCATGGTACGTTATTGTACTATTAGATGAACAAAATCCAATACATATTGAGAACTTAGTGCTTATAACTCCATTTATTTCAAAATGGAATGAAGCGGAAATCAAGACAGTAAGACGAATGAAACTTATTCATGAGGAAGTTCATATAGACTACACAAACGATGAGACAGATAATTACACGGAAAATAATAAGGAAGAATTAAAAAAGAATAGTTTTATTGATGACACCATAAGGGAATTAGAAGATGATAATGAAGAAGAAATATTAGAAGATGAGGAGGAAAATGAATTAGAAGAAGAGGAGGTATCAGAAAAAGATATTACTAATAATTTTATAGAGGAATTAGAAGATGATAATGAAGAAGAAATATTACAAAACCAGGTTCAATTAGAAGAAGACGAAAGCAATGAAATGGAATTTGAAGAGTCTAACGATGTAGAGTTTGAAGATCCCTCATCAATTCATAGAGTCACTGAGGGTATAAACAATTATTGGAGTTTCCATTTCCAAGAAGACCATTCATCTCTTAAAGATTTGAATGATTTTAACTTTTAAACTAATTTATTAGTTTTTCTTTATTTAATTTTAACTTATTTTAAAGAATGAAAGAAATATAAAATAATTGAAATACTTTTTAATAAATATTTGATAATAAAATGAAAGGTTTCATATAAATAATCAATTATTTTTATTAACCCAAGGTGCTAAAGTATTTATTAACCATACACATTTCCAATATGCTTGTTTCATTAATTTTTCTGATGTTCTTCATGAATTGATGGTAATAAACTTGCAATTTGTTGTTGAAGTTTAATTGCTTCTTCTAATGTTGGTTGATCTATTTCATAACCAGCAAGTGTAATGAGAATATCTTTTAATGTTGTCATTTGATCAAATGAAATAATGAGTTTGAAATGATGTATTTATGATAATAATGAAAGGATCCTAGTTGATAAAACTCATGAAAGAAGAAAATCGAATATAGAATGACACGAATAATATTTCAACATGATATTTAAACAAGAATAAAAACAAGAAAAAACAAATAATAAGAATATGAACAATACACCACAAAACACTGTTGAAAGTCAAGTAATTGATATTAATGAAATGCCACCAGCAATGATAAGACCAAGTAATCCACTAATAGAACAAGCAGCACCTAAGAAAACAAGAAATCAAAAAGATAAAATGAATCAATATATTAAAAGACAAGTGATTGATAATCCAAATGATATTATGGAAGATATTATTTCAGAGAATAAACGATTAAGAAAAGAATTAGAGAAAATAAGAAATTTATATATTCAAGAAATGAAAACAAATGAAGAAATAAGAAATGGACTATTAGAACAAAGACTAGAAGTTTTTCAAACAAACTATTAAATAATTCAATCTTTATAATTTTAGTTTATGGAATTTGATAATTTTGAATATGATGATATAAATGATTATAGAGAAGAAGAAGATGATGATGATATTGGAGAAGAAGAAATAGATAAAGAAATTAAAGAAAGATTAAGTAATATTAAAGGAGAGAATCAAATTAAAAGAGTTCATCGACAAATATTCTTTTATTATAATAGTTTTAATATTATTATAGGGAAACAAGGAGCAGGGAAAACAACATTTATTATGAAAGAATTAGCGAAACTCAACAAAATAGAACACCAATATGAAGCGATTATCTATGTATCACAAAATGCAGGAGAAGATGAAACATTTAAAGAATTAAAAGATTTAATTAAAACACCAATTTATGGAATGAATTATGAAAAATTTATGCCAGCATTAATGCAATATTATAAACAACCACAAGAAAAACATTTATTAATCATATTAGAAGATGCATCATTTGCATTAATGAAAGAAGATAAAACATGGGGAGAAATTATTACAAGATTAAGACATTTAAAAACAACAATTATTGTGAATTTACATATTTGGAAAGCATTAAATCCATCATTTAAAACACAAATTGCAACAATTATTATATTTAAAGGATATTCTAAAGAAAATTTTGGATATATTTATAGACAAACAGCAGGATCAGCTACAAATTCTGTTGCTTATTATTTATATCAATCTATAAATCAAAATGAAGTATTAAAAATAGATAATTTAACAGGAGATTTAAGAATTATAAAAAGATAATTGAATTATTGTTTTTTAATCATATAGTCATTATCTTTAGCACATAAATAAATAATTAAATATTTTGTTAATCCTTTTTCATCATCTATATCTGGTTTAAGTTTTCCACCTGACCATGTAATATTTTGTTTAGATACAGAAAATTTACCATTTCTTCCATTTTCATATCTTTTATCAACACAACATACCCATATTGAACTTACACAATCAGGAATTACTTTTGCTTTTATTAAATGAGCTAAAGCACTTGCTCCTTCTTTTCCATTAAATAATGTTTGTTGAATAATTTGATTTTTAGTCATTCCTAGAATAAAGAATGAATGAAATGAAAATTTCCTTTGTGTTTTTTCATATTTTGATGATTTTTGTTTTCTTCTTCCATCATTTAATGATTTACTAAATCCGTTATTATTTGAAATATCATCACGTAAACCAGCAAGACGTATATATTGTTTTCCACCAATTTGAGTAGCTTGTTTATATTCATTTTCAATATTAAATGTTTTACTTCCAGTTTTTGATTTAGCATTTTTAACAATAATTGAACGTTGAATTGATAAAATTAGATTATCACATAATATCCCTAATGGATTATTAATATATTCATAATCATTATTATTAATTAAATAAAACATTCCTTTAAGATCCCAATTCATTATTGATCTGCTTAATATTGATGAAATATAATTCATGAATGCTTGTACATAATAAGTAATAGAATACTGAATAGAGTTATAAATATTTTTAAAGTTGGTACTAAGAATTTGAACCAATTTTTGCATTCTTTTATTTATTCCATTATCGTCATCATTATTAATCAATGTATTTAGATAATTTTTAACTTGATTTGAAATAGAGTCATGTTTAAAATCTTGTATTGAATCAGGAATAGGAACATAAATTAATTGATTATTAATATACCAAGTATTAGGTATGTTATTTATATTTTGCATAAGATGTTCTAAATATTGTCTAGTTTTAGTATATTTCATTGTGTTTAAATAACTAAGAGTATCAGTCTTATCATTTTGTGTTAATTGTGATGAAGTACCATTTGTTTGATTTTGACTAGGTGATTGTGGAATTGTTGTAATTGATGAAGTATCTTTAGTTGTTTCTTCTTCCATAGTGTTTGATTGATTTTGATGTTGAATAGTTTCAACTGACATGGTATTTATTAAATAAATATTTTTAGTTTAGATGATTATTAAGTTCATCTTAAAACATCATATTAATGAGTAATCAAAGATATTTAACAATCACAAGAGAAAATACATCTCCAAATATAACAACAGGGAAATGGAAAGTGAATTTACCATGGGAATTTATTACTTCTGAAAATTATCCTAAAACAATAGAAGTATTGAATTTTGTTTATTTTAATTTGAATGGTCAATTAGATATTGGTGTTAGTTGTCATGGTTCATTTAATTATGATTCACCTGAAAATGATCAAATGATATGTTTTTCAACATATGGAAATATGACACCAAAACATTTTAATATTAATAAAAATATAACTTCAATAGAAATATGGTTTAAAGATTATAAAGGAAATATTATTATGCCACTTGGAATTTGGGATGAATATTTTATCTTAGAACTTAATTTACATTATTAAATGGAAGCAATTGGTTCAAAGTATTTAAATAAAAATAATATTTTAACAACAAGATATTTTAACAATAATACAATTTATCTTGATACAATTAAATCATCAGATGGAATGACAACAATTAATGTTAAAGATATTCTATCAAATAATGAAATT
>NW_001855878.1:0-37472 GCF_000209125.1 Entamoeba dispar SAW760
CTTATTGATAAAAATTCATTTCAAGTTATTGATGAATTAAAAGGTGCTAGACAAATATTAGGAAGTGTATTTCATCCAACTGAAGATGTATATCTAACATCAGGTAATTATGGTACAATTAATATTTGGGATCTTAAAAAGATGAGATGTAGATCATTAATATATGATGATGGTGCAATTAATGTTACTTCTATAGCAATTTCACATAATGGAGAATATCTTGCATGTGGATCAGATGGTGGAATAGTTAATTTATATGATTGGAAATCTTTTGAAAAAGATTCTCATCCAAAACCACTTCATACATTTAAGAATCTTGTTAATGATTGTAACCATCTTGTTTTTAGAAATGGTCTTCTTTTAATGTCATCTTCAAAAGGAGATAAACAAATAAGAATTGCTAATGTTCAACAAAGAATTGTTTATTCTAATTTCCCTGGATTTTCTAAATTTGGAAGAATTCAAGAAATAGACCTTTCTCCAAATGCTCGTTATTTAGCATTTGGTAATTCAACAGGAAATGTAAGTCTTGTGAAATTAACTGATATGCCAGGTTATTGATTGTTTTGTTGCATTTTTCTTTCTTTTTTTTTTTTTATTAAAATAAATAAAATTACAAATTCCTTCATTTTATAAAAATTCAATCTCATTTCTTTTTGTTTTATCTTCTTCTTTATCCCATAATTCTTTCATATCATCTATCTCTTGTTTAATTTTATCATTTTTATCATTTAAATCTTTTAAATATGGTGCAATATCATCTCTTCTTCGTAAATTTTTTATTGCCATTCTTTTTTTATTTATTTCATTTTCTATCATTTCTTCTTCTTCTTTACAACTATAATATTCTTTACAATCAATTCGGTTTTGTGTATTTTGAATTTCTTTTGTTATTTCTTCAGTTTGATTTATTAATTCTTTGATTTCTTCTTGTTTTAATTTACTTTTTTGAATATCTTTCATTTCTACACTACTTTTGCATCCATATTTCTTTGGACGTTCTAAACAATCTTTTGTTGTATGTTCACTAGATCCACAGTTTTTACATCGTTCTTTTTTTAATACACTCTTCCCTTTGTAATATTGTTTAGGCATCTTACAATTAGTTTATATCCAGTTATCCTTTTTCTAGTTTATTATAAACCATAATTAATAATAAACAATACTATTTCTTATCACTCTTTAATTGCAATTTTATCATAACTTTATTAACTTCTCTCTTTATTTATTCTTTTTCATTACAACTCCTTTTATATTCAATGTTACTTAATGGTTATTAACATAACTGTAAAACATAACCATAATTTCTTATCTCATTAATAATGTATTATCCTCATATCTTTTTTTTTAATATTCTTTGTAAAGTATGGAAATACGAATATCATTGTTAGTGTAAGTGGTGTTTCTAGTCATTCAGTTATGAAAGAAAAAAGAAGGCTCATGGACTAGATAAAATAAAGCACTTCTCTTATCATAATTATTAAATAACGTTATTTTAATCGTTTAGAATACCATGAATAATGTACTTGATTTGTGCCAGATACAATACAAAGGCTTATGTCATAATCAAACACTTCTTAATGAGAATGTCTGTCTAAATTATTAGTTATCTTTTGGTGTTGATATGAAATATAAAAACTATTAAAAAAGGAATGAATTACCACCACGAGAACCATCCTTTCTTTTCTAAAGAAGGATATTCTAAATATTGTGAACAAGCATCAATCGTTAAATTAAATTCATTAACGATAAAAGAGAATCTCTTGATTTGAGTTTGATTTACATAAAGTAAATAAAAGAAAAGAAAAAAATAATATTGAAGTAATTTCAATCAAGAGTTAACAGTGAATCTAACTTCTTTGACCTTGTATTGATATAATCTTCTATTTTATCAGCATATGTATTAGTATCTAATTCTGGATGATTTACCTCATCATCAATAATTTTAACTAATCTCTGAGATACTTGTTCAAAATTGAGTCTATCACCTTTGTTTTGTTTCCAACATTCTTGTATGAGTTCTTTAAATAATGATGGCATAGAGTCATCAAGAGGAAGTCTTTTGCCACTCTTAACAAATTCTTTGATTTGGAATAATGACTTAAAATCTTTGTATGGCTCTTCTTGATAATATAGTTCCCATGAAGTTATAGCAAAAGCAAAAACATCTCCAGCAAATGAGTAGTCATCTTCATAACATTCTGGAGCAAGATAAACTGGTGTTCCAAGTCCTTTATTATCATTTCCATCAATTTTATTTTTTTCAGTTATTCTGGAAGTACCAAAATCAGTAATTTTAATACAACAAGCAGAATCAAAATATAACGAGTTAACAAGCAAATTATCAGGTTTGAGATCCAAATGAACAATTCTATTTTCATGAAGGAATTGCATTCCTCTAGCAGTGTCAAAAAGCATTTTAATTTTAAGTTTATAAGGAAGATAAATATCAGTATCTTTATTATATCTGACATATTCTCCTAATGAACCTAAAACAAAGTATTGCATTACCATCGATATTTGTGGGATATAAGTAACTGATCCCATATAACTTGCTATGAAAGGATTTCTTAATTTACTCATTAATTCACACTCATTAATTACTTCTTGTTTTAGATCTATTGTTTGTTCTTCAGTTAAATTTTCCCATTTAAACATTTTAATTGCAACTGGAATACTTCTATATTTACCAATATAAACTTTACTAGTTGCTCCTTCAGCAATAGGATTTTCTGACATATTTAATTCATCCATATCAAGATGAGTAGAAGATGCAGCATCAGTTTTAATAATAAAGAAATGATGGTATCGTTTAATAACATATTTTAATTCACTATCCAATAATTTTTGATCATCTTGAGTCCAACTTTCGAAGGTTTTGTTAAGAAGGATTTGACTAATTTTGAGTAATACTTTTTTCTTTTTAGAGAACCACACAGAGTATGGTATTTTCATATCTTTAATTTTTGTAGTACATTTAAGAGTCATATAACTAGTAACTATTCTTTGACTTTTTGGAGATAAAATAGTTACTTGAGGACTAAAATGAAATACATATTTTGGATTATCAGGGGTATGAACAATAATCATCATGTATTTATTTCTACTTTTATTTTTAATTATTATTTCTTCAAATCTTGTATCAAATACTTCTGTTGGTACACCTTCATTACCATAATCTAGATCAGTAGGGAATATAGAATATTTGTTTTCTTTTAATGGTTTACTATTTACTGAACCACCAAGATAAAGATAGTATTGTGGTTGTTGTTTTTTATAAATTTCAAAATCATTTTTTCTTTTTCTTGTGAATATCACTAATAAAACAATACAAATTATTATTAACATTACTCCAACCATAACTGCTATTAATATCACTAAATGATAATACCACTTTAGTGTTTTACTTATACATCTTGTTTTATCACTACTATCTGTTTTATATCCTTTCTCACAAAGACATTCTTCTGTACAATATTCTCCTCCATCACATTCTTCTTCATCATTATCATTAATTCCATTACCACAACTTGAAGTAACACATGTAAATAAACTTGTAGCATTATATCCATCTTGACATTTACAATTAGCCAAACAATGATTATTATAACTAAAACATTCAACCCCTTTTCCTTTTTCATTCTTTGAACATGCTGTACTAATACAGTAATGGTCCTTAAGACTATACCCTTCAATACATTGGCATGTACTATTACATCCTTCAATTCCAAAATAACATTGGTCTTTCCCTGTATTACCAGAAGGTTGCCATAAATTATTATACCAACATTTTAACACACAATTATCTCCACCATACCCTTCTTTACATAAACATTTTCCATCTCTTACAGAACATGTTCCTTGTGAACTATTATAATAACAACCATTTGGACAAATAGTTTTAAGATTTATTTGTATATCAATATCATCTTCACTTGACAATAATGCGAAATATCTTTTTGATAATTCATTACCTCCTTCTATTCTAACTGTTAATCCTTCATCTTTACCTCTTGTAGCTAATACCCCAAAATTTTCTCCTTTCCAGAAATTAACACATTTATTTGTTAGTCCATCAGATGTCTTTGAATATTCTTCTAGAAAGACATATCTATTTGACTTAGTAGAATCTAACAATAAAGAAAAATCTCCTTTAAATTCTGTTTCAAAAAACATAACTTTCATTAATCTTCCAGGTGCACATATTGGATAAATATATTCTCCTTTAGAATACATTGGAAAAGTATAGGATGTAGTTAAATGTGATGAATATAAGGATTGAACCAATGTATTATCAAAAGAAAAGAATGGAGTATTAACCTCATTAGATGTTTCTGTGAAAGAAATTTCTAAAGAGACATCAGCCATTTCATTCAATGAAAGAAAGAGATATAATATAGGAGATTCTAATTCTTGTTGATTAGGAACAGGAAATTTAAAATGATTGGATTGGTCATTTTGTGATAAATATCCTTTAATAAGACAGTGTGGTTCAATAGTGTTTATAGAAGAATCTGATAAGTCATAATAAACGTTTACTTTAGATTCACTTTTAAATGTAAAAAGAAGATCAACAACTTGTTTTGTCATTCCAGTTGTATCTAATTTTAACCATTTAGCAGGACGATACTGATTTTGTTTATTTCCTGAGAAAGTACAAGGCCCTACATCAAATAATGTTGAAGAATTAAATGATATTTGAAGAGGTTCAGAATTAAAAGGAAAAGGAATAATATCGTTTGAGGGTATCCAATTAGATTTTTGATAAACATTATAAAATTTTTGACAAACACCATCTCTTTTAATAAATAATGGATTTGTATCACTTATAGGTTGATGTGGATTAATATTTTGACATATATTACAATTACTATCTTGATAATACTCATCTTTACATATCTCACAACTTCCATCTGAAACACAACTACTTGAACATCCAGGTGAACAATCATATGAATAAATACCAATAATGAATAAGATATAAATCAACATTCTTTACATTTTAAAGTTATTATTCTTCTTATTTTAATTTATTATATGGTTCTTTTACTATTTTTATTTTTGTTAATATTCCATCTAAATTTTTTTAAAACTGTAAAATAATTGAAAATTACAATACTTTAAAATTACTTTAAAAAAATTAATCTCTTATTAAATAATCTTTTGTACTTATAAACTTTTGATTCTCATAATTATATTGAAGTGTAAATAACTCTAAATTCTTTGGGTCAATTTCACTTGCCTTACTATACGGAATGTTTAATGTCCAACAAAGAAGAATTACTAGTGCTCTTCTATGCATTGCAATCAGTACATTTCCATCCTTTTCTAAAACAATTTTCATAGCTTCTTTTTGTTGTTGGATAATATCATTTAATGACTGACCTCCTTCAATTCGAGCATCATAATTCCCTTTTTTCCATTGATCGAATACTTCGTCTAATCTACATTTACCATTCTCAAAGATAGTTAACCCTTCGTATTTCCCAAAATCAACTTCATCAAATCCTTTTAAAATTTGGTGTGGATATTTTTCAATAAAATGTTGAACAGATAGTTGTGAACGTAAAAGTGACGATGTGAAGACTGATGAGATTGGAAGGTCTTGATGAGAACTATAAAATCTTTCAGCTTGTTGAACTCCTTCTTCACTTAAAGGACATTGAGGTAAATATTTTCTACCATGAATTAATTTTTGTTTGTTTAATGGGGTTTGTCCATGGCGAACAATAAACAAAGTTTTCATTTTATTTCAAAGATTTTTTAGTTGAATCATCAGTTTTTAATTTATATCTCAATTTATTTACAGTTAACAAATTTGTTTGTATATCTAAAAGTGAATTGAAAATAGACATATAATAAATTTTATAGTATTATTATAATTTATTTATATTTTTCAAACAAAATGAGTTTTTGATATTTTTATACTTTAATGAATGATAAACTATTATTGAATATTCATTGTTCTATTATCTTATTTTATTCTTTATTTATTTGATTGTTTATTTGTATTGTTTATACTATTCATTAAATTTGATTTATTATTTTATATTTATTCATTAATTTCATTTTATGTTTATTATTTTATTTACATTAATATTGAATTAAATTTTATTGATACTTTCAATTATTTATTGATAATTTCTTCATTTATTATCTTCTTTCTATTTTATTTCTTTTACTTCTTTCTTTCATTTCTTATTTATCTTTATTCTATTTTATATTTCTATTTTATTTTCTTTATTTATTATTGATTGGTATTCTAAATACCATCTAACATTTTCATTTTATATTATATCATATTTGTTCAAATCTAATAAGGAATGAAATAGCATTACTATTATTATATGTTGATAATCAACAAATGAATGAACATAATGTTTCAATCAATTTATAAATTATAATACTATTTCAATTCATTGATATTATTTTTATTTATTTTCTCTTTTGGTTCATTCTTTACATCTTCTTTATTTAATTTTAAAATAAATAACAAAATATAAATAGAAATGAATTTTCAAATATAAAACTTAAAAATAATAAAAAAACAAGAAATATCAACTAATAGATAATAATAAAATACTATAATAAATGAACTTTTTTCTCCAATAAACACTATAATAAAAAACAAATAAAAAACTCAAAAAAATAAGAAATATGAAATCTGCTTTAACAAAAGAACAGAAAAGACAGTTTAATTCATTAATCTATGCCGCACAAGAGTCTGAGATGAAATTTGATTTAGTAGAAAGTTTAAAATATTATGAGAGTGCATTAAAATTACTACCAAATCACAAAAAATTACCATTAAAAATTAAACAAATTAAAGACAAAATTGAGAAAAGTAAATCTAAAGTCGACCCTAAAACAGCCAATGACATATCTGGATTTGTGTATAATACAAACCAAAACAAATATTTTCTTAATGGAGGGTTTTGGTTATCAGTTGACATTTTTAATAAACTATTACCTCATCAACGCACAGGTATAAAATGGTTATGGGAACACCATAACGAAACAAAAATTCATGGTTGTATTCTTGGAGATGATATGGGTCTTGGAAAAACAGTCGAAATATTAGCTTTTGTTTTAGGATTAACAAATAATAGTTTTTCTCGTACTTTTCTTATTGTCGTCCCTGCAATGGTTGCTTTACAATGGCAAACAGAAGCAAAGAAATGGTGTCCACCAGTAACACTTTATAGTATTCATCATATGTCACCTCCAGATAGAAGAGCTGCAATTAGTTCAATACAAATAAATGGAGGTATTTTATTGACAACATATAACCTTGTTCAAAACGACGAAGCGAATTTAGGAGTTATTAATTGGGACTATATTATTTTAGATGAGGCACATACAATAAAATCAAGAATTAGTAAAGCCTCTTCGGTTTTAAAGAGTTTTAAAGCAAAACATAAAATTGCTGCAACAGGAACACCAATGATGAATAATTTATTAGAACTGTGGAACATTATGGATTTTACAACTGATGGTGCTTTGTTAGGTAATTATAGTCAATTTCAGTCATATTTTGAACGAATTATTTCCAATGCAAATTTAAGGAATGAAAAAAGTCCATTTGCTAAACGTAGATTATTAGAATTATCCAAAAGGATTGGACCATATATCTTAAGAAGAACAAAGAAAGATGTATTTGGTGATGATAGACCAACAACAACTCTTACTCCTCATCCACAAGAAAAAGATGATGAAGAAGGAAAAAATTCAGAAAATAGTAAGTGTCTTACACTTACTGTTAATAAATACGAATTAATTGTTTGGGTTAAATTAGATTCAAACCAAAAAATGATTTATACAAGGTTATTAAGATCAATTAATATGAGTGAATTAAAAATGCATAAAGTAAGAACTATTATTGGAATGATTAGTTATTTAGAAAAGAGTTGTAGTAATCCTCCTGCCATTAAAGATGTTCTAGAAGATCAAACTAAACCATTTATTGATAACGAAATAATCAAAATGGTTGATGAAGAAACAATAAATTTATGGCCGAAATTAACAGTACTTTTAAAATTATTAAAGATGTGTGAAAAAACAAATGAGAAAGTATTATTATTTAGTCAGTATCAAAGAACATTAGATTCAATATCTGATTTACTTCAATCAAAAGATATTCTATTTTTGAGAATAGATGGAGATTTAGATGATGGACTAAGAAAAGAACGGTTACGAAGGTTCAATCATATGTCGTCATGGGGAGTATTATTAATGACCATTCGAGTTGGAGCATGTGGGTTAAACATTACAGGAGCTTCAAGAGTTGTTATATTTGATGAAGGATGGTCAACAATAGGGAACCAAGCAGTTGATAGAGCCTATAGAATAGGACAAAAAAAGGATGTTGTTACTTATAGAATCGTATCTTGTGGGACAGTAGAAGAAAAGATGTATCGAAGACAAGTTCATAAAACTACTTTGACAGAGCTAACACTTGAAACTAATCAAGAAAAACAAAGGTTTAGACATTGGTTTACAAAAAAAGAGTTATATACATTATTTGATTCTAGTCAAGTTAATTTTGATAATTCTGAAACACATTTAATATTTAAACAATATAAACCATTATATCCTCAAAATATGCCTGAATATCCTGATTGGTTAGATAATCACATCAAAGAAATAGAAAAAGTTGACAATGTTTTTGGAGTGTCTGATCATTCTTTTATTATTAAAACAGATATTCCTGATGAACTTGTTTATGAAAATATAGAAAATGAACAAGAAGAAAAACATTGGGACTTTGATAAAAAAAAAGATGGCTCAAGTATTGGTGGAACAGATAAACAAAGAAAAAATCAATT
Source organism: Entamoeba dispar SAW760 (assembly GCF_000209125.1). NCBI lineage: Eukaryota > Evosea > Mastigamoebida > Endamoebidae > Entamoeba > Entamoeba dispar. The sequence goes on from NW_001855878.1 coordinate 8,826, forward strand.
AAAAACAAAAATTGAAGTAAATATTATTGATGATACAAATGATTTTGTTAATACTAAAACACTACCTTCTAGCCCTTTTACTAATACTATTGTTAAGAGAAGAAAAGACAGATCTACTGCATGTTATGGACATATTTCTAAAGCAAATCCATTTTTAGTAAAAAAGTGTCGATGTTTTCTTAATGATAACGAAAAAAAAGAGTATAATGATTTAGTAGAACAATTAAAAGAATGTAAAAATGATGAACAAAGATTACTATGTTTATTACAATTAGTAAATATTTGTGATGATGATATTCATTTACATGAGAATATTGCATTATTAGCACAAAAGTATTTTAAATAATTTAACAAATAATAACTTATTCATAAATTAATCAATTAGTTTCATCTATTTTTTGATATTCAACCCGTTTTGAATTTTGAAGAGTTTGGTTATGTCTTAAGAATTCAATTTCATCATCTCTACGTTTTCTATTTGATATTACTGAAAATGTTATTAAAAGGAATATAAACAATACAACACTAAGTGGAATAACAGTGTTAACAAATACATTTCTATCCATTAAGTAGTTTGGAAAAAAAGAACAAAATATCCTCTAAAAAGTTTAACAAACTTTCCACTAAAATCCATTATAACTTTAGAATAAATATTTTCAGTGTTTGTTACAATCATGATCTCTCCTGCTGTAAAGTCATGTTTAACTGAACCTGTATAACAAACATGTGGAATTGAATCAACATTATATTGTCCAAAAGATACTTTTAATTCTGTTAAAATAGATGTATGGGGAGTATACGATTCAAATATAAAATAAAATTGTTCTATTACCTGATGAGTTAACTTTAATTTTGTTACATTTGATGAAGGTTGTTGTTTAATTTGAAAAATAGGAGTAGTTACTAAACCTAATGAATATCTTTGAAATTCTTTGTCTCCCTTTAAAATGAACAAAGTAACATTTGTTGGTTGATTATATTTATCTGTTGCTACGAACATTAAATCTATGGAAGATGTTGGGTGAAGTGTTTGTTTAAAAAATACACTTTTTTGTGGAACATCATATTCTTTACGAATAAGATAAACCTCTTCTAAAGAATCATTTAAATTCGGAGTTGAAGATACAAAACAAGTTTGAATATGGGGTGGTGCGTTTACACTAACAGAAGTTAATAACGCATTACTTCTCATATCAAGACCACTTTCATGATAATCATAATACTTTTCAATTCGTTTATTTGTAATAACTAAAAAACTTATTGAAAATAATACAGATAAAATAATACAAATAATAACCCCTGCAATATTAAATAATATATATTTTTTCTTTGTTTGAATTAATTGAATAATTCCTTCTTTAAGTTTTTGTGTAAACGATTTCTTTTCAATATTGTGTTGTTCTTGCATCAACTTCCTTTAAATATTTTTTTAGTTCCATATTTATTTTTTGTTATAAATAACAGAATAAATATGAAAATCAATTAGAGAGAATAAAGTCTCATAAAATAAAGTCCAAATGCCATGAACGCCATACCAAATGAAAAGTACCGTGCTGAAGATTCTGGTGATATGTACTTTAATGAAGAAGGAATTAATTCCAAAATACTCATAAATACCATAATTCCACTAACTCCACAAAGACATATTTCTATAGCTGAAGGTGTTAAAAATGGATAGAATAATGCTCCAACAGTTAATGCTCCAAATGGTTCACATATCCCAGATATTAAAGCCCATTTAAATGCTTCCCATTTACTTCCAGTAGAAGAATAGACTGGAGCAGCAACAGCTAATCCTTCTGGAATATTATGTCCAGCAATTACTAACATTAATGGTAATCCAGATTCAATACCATGTAAACATGCCATATAAACAGCAATCCCTTCAGGGAAATTATGAAGACAAATACTAAAAGCAGTTTTAATACCTAACATAAGAATATCTTCTCTTTCTTTTCTTATTTGTTGTTGTTCATCAGTTTCAGTTTTTGGTTTAGGAAAAAAACGAGATAAATCAGGTTCAGGAATAGACTTCTCTAATAAAACAAATAATATCATTCCAATAAAAAACTATAACATTAATATTCTTAATTTAATTTTAATATTTAACAAACCGCTATGTTTGGTATTGAAAATCCTATTGTATTTATTGCTCCTTGTAAAATATCTACGAATGAGACATAAATCATCACACCTGCACTGAAACTTAACATTTTTCCTAACTTTTTATAATCAGGTTCTCCAAATAAATAAACAACAATACCACCTACTGCAGTTGCAAGTCCAGAACATGTAGTACATATCATAGCAGTAGTGAATGATGACATAACTAAACTACTTCTTTTAAAGTTCATTTTTTTCGAGTTTTATGTTGTCACAATAAATAAAACTATGAAAAAAAAAAGAACATAAACAAACAATTGTCATTAAATGAATTATTACTCATCAAATGTCAAGTGGAATTATTTCAATTCCTTCAAACTTATTTGCTCCTAATGACTTCTCTTGCATCAACATTTTTCCTTCTAAATTCATCACTCCAATAAAAGTTTCAAATTTATCTTCATTTTCAAATGTTTTTAAATAAAGGATAGTGTCTTCTTGATATGGAATTAATTTAATTGATGAAAAACCATGAGACTTATTATATTGTGAGTCTGTAAAAACTCTAGGATTTTGGAAATTTTCATCAAACTCAATAACATATTTTCCACTTGCATAAAGATTATCATATGTTTCATTATATGCAATATTACTTATTTTTCTTGGTGCAAAATACCACTTTCTATTAATATTAGAAAATACTACAGCTTCCATCGAAGTATATCCTGGTGATGATACACCTAATAAATTATCAATTGTCTTATAAACAAAAGAAAAATCAACAGTTTCATAAACTCCATTTTTCTGAACCTTTTGAACGTAATATTTATTTGATCTACCAATAACTCCATCTATATTTAATGAATCTAATCCTTGACTTCCTAAATATAACGTATCATCAACAATAGTAGCCCATTCTGGTTTAAAAGCATTATCACTAGTTCCATTTCCATCAGCCATAATCACACGTGCATAAAACTTTTTATTCTTAATATCTAATTGATGTCCAATACCAGTCTTGTCATCAAAGACATATAATTTGTCATAAAACTGAATTATTTCAGACATCTCATTTCCTCTTGTTTTATATAAATAATTAGAAACAACATCAAATCCTTTTGAAGTAGATTCATTAAATGTCCATTCATCTTTTTCTTTTAATAAAATTCCAAAATGGACTTTACAAATATGTTGTTTTTTTGTTGAATCTAGATTGTATTTGTCATCATCACTGACAAAAATAACTTGAAACATCTTTGACTCTGGAGAATATTGCTTATAACCAGCCATTGAATCACCATATATAAATGATTTCTTCTCTTTTAGTCCTAAGTTATATCTATCATCATTTAAAAACATAATCAATATTACTGTAGCAAATGCAATTACCATAAAAATGCATGCTACAGTATAGGCAATAATTTTTAGAATAACCTTTTTATGCATGCTAATATCAAATATGAACTATTAAAGTTCTTTTAACCTATTATATCCAACTTGCATTAAAACTGTGTTAGTTTATTTTTTCAAACAAACAAGTTTATATATAATTTTGTATAACAACTTTCTTTTACGAAACTATCTTTCTCTTAAAAGTGTTTTTCTTTGACTAATTAATTAATAATAAACTGATTAATAAAAACTGAATGAATTTAAAGTGCTTTTCTTCTTGAAACAGCCCTCATAACACATCCATCTCCTCCAACTTTATAAATAGTATTAAACCATTTGAACATGATTTGTGCTGGTGGAACAAATGTAGCTTCTTTATTTTCTGATGCTCCAAGTCCTTTATAAACATACATCATTAACCAACTTTGTTGTTCTATTGAGAGTGTTGAAACGTAACTTTCTTTTACTTCTTTAACTGATGCTAATACACTTAATATTGCTTCTGCATTTTTTTCTAATATTGGAGTATCTTTACATCCTAATGGAATAACATCTAACATTTCTTTAAGTCCTTCTTCAATGTTTATTCCTCCTTTTATGACTTGGTCTGCAATTTCTACATGTTTTTCAACTGCTGTGGTGTAATCTACTGCTGGTGCTTCTTCTCCCATTTCTCTAAATTTCCTCTTTTCAAGTTCTCTTTTTAAAGTTTTCAACGTTTCTTCTTTTTCAGTTTTTTCTTAAATCTGTATATTATTTTCTGTTTTATATATCCTTTTATTTCTTTCTTCTTTCTTATTTTCTATTTACTGTTATCATTGTTTCAATTCATTTCTCTGTTATTCTTTTATTATTTATGTGTTGTTTTCTTTCTTTTTTGTTTAAATTTTTGATATTCTTTTTTTGATTAAACATTGAAAGATAACATTAAATGAATTGTTGTATGAATATTTTCTTTAGTTTGTTTAGTCTTTTTAACATTATTAAATAATGAAACAGTTGTTTTTGATGATTAAAATATCATTTAATTAATAGATATTCAATAAATGATTTATCAAATAAAAGAAATTGAATGAATAAAAGATGATAAAATAGATAAGAAATATTATTAATTATTGATAAATGAATTTTTATTTTATATGAAATAAAAATTAAAAAAAGAAAAATAATATTTATAATAATAATTTTTTTTAATTCAAATATTAAAATAAAAATTAAAATAAAAAAAAAAAAGAAATATTATAACCAAAAAATGATTTAATGTTTAAAAAATTGAATGGTTTTAAGAAAATTATTTCTTAACTGCTGGTTTTTTAACAACTGGTTTCTTCTTTTTTGTTTCTCCTATTCCATTCATTTCATCTAATTTTGTTTTATATAATTTATCCATTTCTTCATTTTCGGTTTGTAACATAGCAAGATATATAGACACTCTTTCTTGAGGTGTTTTTTCTTCATTATCTGCTTTTAATTTCATAACAATAGATTCTACATCTCCTACATTACTTTTTCCTTCTAACATTCCTGACCATCTTTGTAAATCTTCTGAATGAAGTTCTAATTGTTTCTTTAATATTCCAAGTGTTCCACTATAATTTTCTGCTTCTTTACAAATATTATTTATACTATCATTATATCCATTCTTTTCTTTTTCTATATCTTCTAAATTTTTTCTTAAATTTTTTGATACTCCATCTAATTCTTCCATTTCTTCTTCTAATTCTGTTACTTCTTCTTCTAATTTTTTATTTGCTTTAGATTGTTCTTCAAATTTACTTGTAATATCTGCTCCATTCTTTAATTCTTGTTCTACTTGAATTTCTTTATTTAATTTTTCTAATTCTTCTTTTAATTCTTTTAATTCTTGTTGTAATATACTTTTCTTTGAATCATCTTTTTGATGTTCTTTTTCTAATATTTTGATTTTTTCATTAAGTTCTTCATTTTTTTTATTTAATTCTTCTATTTTATTTGTATATTCTTCTATTTCTTTTTTATATTCTTTTCCTTTTATTTCTATTTCTTCTATTTCTTTTTCTTTATTTTCATTTATTCCTTTAACTTCTTCTATTTCTTGTTTTATTGATTCTAATTCTTGTTCCATTAATCCTTTCTTTTCTATCATTTCTTCATTTTCTTTTTTCATATCTAAATTCATTTTAATTAAATCATTTTTACTTTTCATTTGCATTTGTAATTCTCCTGATGCATTCCCTAATTCATTTTTCATTGCTTGAAGTTCTTTAAATGTTTTAAATGCATGATGGAATAATGATGCATAAATTGCAAGTGCTCTTTCATCAATATCTCCTTCTTTTACTTCTTCTACTTCAAGTAATCTATCAATTCCCATCTTTTTTTGTGCAAATTCAAATCCATATTCTAATACTTCTTCTGCTGTTTTATTTGCTATTTCTTCATATTCAAATCCATTCTCTCCTGTTAATCTTGTATATGCATGACATAATGCTAATATAGCTTTTCCATCATTAAATGATTGTTTAAAACTACTTATATTAACTCCTGCATATCCTTCTGTTGTTTGTCTAACCCATGCTAAAAGTGCATCTTCTTCTCTTAATGGTTTTCCATTTTCTGTTCCAACTAAATCAACTGGATTCATACGATAAATTCTATATAATGTATATAATAATCCTAATATTAATTTATTTCCATATTTCTCTGCATCAATAATATCTTCTGCTGAACATCCTGGATTTTTAACTAACATATCTCTTTCCATAAATGTTAATGCACAATGTAAATTATTAATACATTGAATTCTATTCTTTGGTGCATGATTATATCTTTCTCTTAAGATTTTCTTAGAAATTATTTCAAAGAAATTAATTAATACAATCCCTGTTTTAAAGTCTGTACTTATATCTTTAACTGTCATTCCTCGTTGTTGAACTGTTTCATTCACCCAATGTGTGAATGCTTGTTGTTGTACAATAATCCATCTTTTATTCTTTTGTTCTCTTTTCTCTTTTTCTTCTTCTGTAATATCTCTAGGTGTATTTAATACCTTATCTGTTCCTTCCATTTTCTTGTGTTTCTTTTAGTTCCATCTCAAAATCTTCTTTACCTTCTTCTATTTTTGGTCTTTTTGATTTTTTTTATCTTTTCTGTTTTTCTCCTTTATCTCTTTTCCTTTCCTTTATTTTTTTTTTTTCTTTTTTTTTATATATATATATGTTTTATTGTTTTTCTTTTTATCTTTAAGTACTTAAATATATATATTATTATTCATTTTTCTTATTAAAAAAAAAAAAACCAAATAACACAAATTAATTATTGTTTATTGAACAAGATTAAAATCTGGAATATCTTCTGCTAACAAACCAAGTCCTTCTGGTATTTTTTCTAACCATTCTTGAACATTATTCTTTTTTCCATCAATTATTTTTCCTCCATGAATTGTACAATTTCCTTCTTGTGTTCCTACTGGTTGTGCTGAACATCCTTCAATTGTAGAATTTACAATAACTCCTTGTCCTTTATCACTTACAAATAATGCATAATCTTTTCCTGCAACAAGATTACAATCATATACAAGTGGATTTGCTCCTGTTCTAATTGCCATTCCTGGTAATGCATTTTCTGTAACCGATGTTCTTACAAATATTCCATCTGCTTTATTATGTAAATATATTCCATTTGATTGTCCTCTTGAAATATCTGAATCTACAACAATTGGATTTCCACTTCCTCTTACTTCAATTCCTGGCATTGTATTTTCTTTCATTGTACATGATGCAAATAATCCTTTTCCATTTTCATATACAAACACTCCTGCATTTTTTCCTTCTTTAATATTACTATGAACAATACATGGATTTCCTTCTTCACATGATGCAATCCCTGGAAGATAATTTTTAGAAATCTCACAATCTATCATTACTCCTTTTCCTTTATTTTTAACAAATAATCCATTTGATGTTCCATCTATAACTTTTGTATTTATTATTACTGGATTCCCTCCACTATGTGTTAATATTCCTGGTTTCTTATTTAATGATATTGTACAATCTATAATACATCCTCTTCCATTTTCTGTAACATATATTCCTGTTCCACATTGTGAAATTAAACTTTCACTTATTAATGGATTAGATCCTTGTGAAATAGAAATTCCTGTTCCACAATCTCTAAATGTACTTTTATCTATTAATATACTTGTTTCTTCTCCATTACATGCAATCCCAACTTTGCTACATTGTGTAATATTACATTTGATCATAGTTATTGATGAACTATGTGGTGACATAATTATTCCTTCTTCTCCATTACAAATCCCACATCCTTCTAATATTATTTCTCCTTGTTGTACGTCAATAACTGGTTTCATACTAGCTGATGTCGTAAAATCAATATTTTCTATCACTACTTTTTCCGCTGTTGACATTAATACACATGCCGATGAATCCGTTTTAACTACTACATTAGACCCCCCTTCTTCTACTAATCCAATAATAATTACTGACTTGTCTATAACTATAGGCTCACTTTCTTCATATTTCCCACTCTCCACAAATATATATGAATTGGGTTGTGCATTTCTTACTGCCTCTGCAATGTGTTGTCGTTTTCTTTTCGGTCCTACATATATTTTGTTCATTCCTTTCTTACTTGGAACTTGTCCCATTTTGTTTCAATCAGACAATTTTTAGATGGGAGATAATTTTTGGTTAAAACAGAACATAAAACGTCAAGCAAGTACATTTTTTCATTTGAATAGAAGATTATGAAAGTTAATTGTTCATTACCAACAGAAAGCATAAAAAATTAAAAGAATATATAAATAGAACAATACAAAAATAAAAAAAAGAAAAATTAAAAATAAAAGAGAAAAAAACATCACCACAAAAGGTGAAAACTAAGAAGAACTCAAAAAACATTTAGAGACATGTCTAAAACTGCAACACTTGAAAAAAGGGGAACTATTTGTTGGTCACCTAAAGGAAATCTTCTTGCTGTTGGTACTACAGCTGATACCATTGATGAAGATTTCGATAGTTCATCATTTATTGAAATATATGAGGTTTCATCTGAAGCCAAGTTAGTAAAGAAAGTTTCTGCACAAAACAGATTTTATAAATTAACATGGGGACCATATGAAGGATATGAAAATGGAATTATTGCTGTTTCTAATGATGAGTCAAAAATTGTTCTTTATGATGTTAGTAAAATTCTTGAAATGAAAGAAGAAGAAGATGTTGAAAAAGCTAAAATTACAGAAATGGAAACAAAAGAAGTTATTTATGATATCCAGTTCCATCCAAGTCAAAAACAACTTGTTGCTGGAGGTGCATGTGGAGAGTTTATTATTTATGATATTTCAAATTTAAAAAATATTCAATTTACTCAACCAGAACAAAAAACACAAGCTGACATTAAATGTGTTAATTGGAATGTTAAAGTTCCTCACATTATTGCATTAACATTGTCAACTGGTTCAATTGTTATTTTTGATTGTAAAAAGAAGAAAAATATTATGACATTTAATGATAAGACACATGCCAATTGGAAAGGAGCGTGTTGGGTTCCAACTGAGAAAACAACAATTGTTACTATTTCTGACTCAGAAGAAAAACCAGTACAACTTTGGGATGTTAGAAATACAATGGCACCAGTTAGAGTTTTTGAAGGACACAAAGCACCAGTTTGGTCTATTAGTTTTAGTAAAACAGACCCAAATATTTTTGCTACTACTGGACAAGATAAAACAGCTATTTGGAACTTTGAGACAGGAAAAATTATTTGTGAATTCCCATCTCAAGAAAATGTTTGGGATACATTTGTTCAATGGAGTAGTCAAGAAGGAAGAATGTGTACATGTGGTCTTGATGGATTTATTAATTTTTATACTATTAGTGATTATGGAGATGGAAAACATCCAAAATGGATGGAAAGAACATCAGGATGTACTTTTGGATTTGGTGGTAAAATGGGTATTTTTAAAGGGAAAGAAGTGTTGTTAAAGAAAATGGTTGGAAATGTTTCTATTAAAAAAATGGAAAAAGGAGAAATTGAAGAATTATGTGTAAAACGATCTGAAACATGTCAAGGAGATGAACAAGAAACATGGAAACTTATTAGTGGAATTGTTTGTAAAGACAATAATGCAGTAATTAAAATTACAGGGTTTGAAGGAGAGAATGTTAAAGAAAAAGTTAATGAATATTATAAAGAAAAAGGATTATTTAAAGTTAATGAAATAAAAGAAGAAGTTTCACAAGGAAAAGAAGTTAATAAAGCAGAAGTTGAAGAAGAAGATGATCCATTTGAACATATGGGAGAAGAGGAAGAAGGAACTAAAGAAAAGATTGAAGGGGAAAGTGTTACTGAAGAAGTTAAAGAAGAAAAGTATAAAGAAGATACTGTAGAAGATAAGATTATTGAAGAATTGGTTGTTAGTGGTGAAATTGATAAAGCTGTAGAGTTTTGTATTAAAACTAAACGGTTTGCTGATGCATTAATTATGACAGAAAATAATAAAGAAATACATTCAAAAGTTATTGAAGAATATAAAAAAGAAGAATGGAATAGAAAGAAATCATTAAATATAGTTAATGCTATTATGGAAGATAAACTTGAACAAATTGTTGAGGAGTGTAATGTTGAAGAATGGAAATTTGTATTATATGCTATTTGTATTCATGCTAATGTTGCACTAAAACCAGTATTAATTGTAAGACTTGGAGATAAATTATATCCAATTAATAAACATGCAGCATTAATTTGTTATATTGCATCAGGTAATGTTAATAAATTAATTGATATTTGGATTGACGCTTCACATGGAATTGAGGAAGTTATTGAAAGAATTGAAATATTAAGAAGTATGTGTGGTCAAATTCAATTAACGGATTCTATTACAACTAAAATAGTTGAACATGCTACACAATTAGCTTCTATAGGAGAATTGAATGCAGCTCAAAAGTTAATTGAATGCCTTGGTGCTCAACAAAATGACAAAACAAAAGAATTAATTGATAGAATTTATTATGCCCAAGGTGCTCATGGAACTCAACCAGTATGTCCTTATAAGAAAGTAGTTGTTGGTTCTATTCAACAACCACATACTCAACAAAATACTCCACAACAAAGACCCGTCACCAATAATCAATTCTTCCCACCTGTTCCATCACCATCCAGTGGTATTCCAACATTACCCACTATTCAACAACCAACATTACAAACTCAAAATCGTACCCAACCAGTATTATCTCAAATTCCTGTTATACCAGCTTCTGTTCAACCAGTAATGCCTAGTATTCCACAACCACAAGTACTTCCAACAACTTCAAAAGTAAATCCACCAATTCCACAACCAGTAATGCCACCAGTACCTACTCTAGGAACACAGTCAATGTTACCACAAGTTCCAGTTCCAGGAACACAACCAACATTGCCAAGTATTCCACAACCAGTAATGCCACCAGTACCTACTCCAGTAGTACAACCACCAATTCCCTCTATTCCAAAAGTTACTGTACCAATTTCACAACCAGTGATGCCAGTTATGTCACAAGCTAATAACACATCAAGTTCTAGTGATGGAGTTATTGATATTATGGTTTGTGAAGAGTTAAAGAAAGTTCTTGATCAGGTTACATCTAATATTGAAACCAAATCAAAAGGAACTTCATTTGAAAGACCAGCAAGTGTTGCATTGAAAAAAGCATCTAGTTTTGCTGGATGCATTGATAAAATTCCAGCAGATATTGCAAAACAATTTATTAATTTATTCAATGATCTTCTTGAAGGAAAAGTTGGAGAAGCAGAACAAGCCTTCAAAAAATTACTAGTTAATAAACAAACTACTCAATATATTCCAGCTTCAAGTGTTGCTTCAGTTAAATATGTTGTTGATGTTTCCAAACAGATGAAGTAATATTAATTCATTTTGAAGTTAAGTGTTTCTTTAATTGCTCAGTTAAAAACTAATGTTAAGAATCATAAATATTTACTAATCTTTTTACTGAATATTATATTATTTGAAGAAAAATTTCTTTAAAAAAGTATTTTAATATTTATTTCATTTTTAAGTATATAAAAATAGAACGATGAGTGATTTAACTAATTAGAGTTATTTACATCTACATATTCTTGTTTATTGATTTGAGAATGATTTGGAAAATATCTAGTAGTTTGAGGTTTAGTAATTTGTTCTGTAAAACATGACTTTTTCCAATGGGAGATGATGATGAACACTGAAAATAGTAAAGTAAAAAATAGTAATATGATGTCTGAAGTAAAGGATATTAAAGATAATACAATCATTGTATAATCAAAATGAACTGTACATAAATTATCTCTTGCATTAAATCCATATCCTATGTCTTTCATTGGACATATTATTTTTCCATCAAATTCATTCTTACATGTGCTTTTTGTTTCAGTTGATGGTGAAAGTAAAGGACATGACTTAAATATATAATGATTTCCATCACTTCTATATTCTGCTATGATACAACACTCATTCTAATATATGATGTTATGTTCATTTAAAGAGAAATTAATAACAAACTTCAAATTCATATTGAATGATATTATTAGTATTAATATCAGCCCATGTTTTAGACATTTTAGTCATAATAATTGTACAATAAATAGATGCACAAAAACAACAGATAATACCAATTACTGCAATAATATTTATTATTATTTGTTGATTTTGAGTAATTTCATTAATATAAAATGTGTAAGAAATTCCAAATAAAGGGCAGGTAAATGAAAGAATATATACAGCAATTTTAAATCCAAATTTAATATTGTCTAAACCTTGTGAAGTTGAACCATAATACATTCCTATTAAAGAAATAATAATTGAAAGAAACCAAATTGATAGAACCCAAACGAGTGAGAATATGTATATAACCCTGCTCTTGGTCATTTGTTTCAATGTCTCTTCTCATTTTCAGTTATCCGGGATTGTTTTCTTGAAATTTCATAACTTTTATAAAAAAGGATTAAAACTAGCGAAAGAAGGAAAGGTGTTTATAAATATATATCACCCCTTTATTTCATTTTTTGGATATAATTTAATTCTTCTTGAAAGACTTTTTATTCTTTTCTAAATGTAAAAAATTGAGTCATTTTTATGTTCTTTTCTTCAAAATTGTTATATAACTTCCTTTTTTCTTTTTATCCCATTTTCCAATTGAATATTTGTTAAAATTTATTTTGAAATGGATTGGATTATGTTTAGGAGTACAATTCATTAACTAATTTGAGGTTTAATAGAACTAAATATATTTAAAATATTATCAATTTATTATTATTTTTGAATTAATTCCTTTTATTCAATTCCAACATTAAAAAAAAAAGAAAAAACAAAATAATTAAGAGAAGTTATTGTATGTATTATTAAGACTATTTAATATAAATATTCATTTTAACACTTTATATTACAATATATTTTTATAATTAAATTGTTTAAGACAAAATAAAAAATGGTCATTAAGGTACAGTAGTATTTTATTGTTATATTACCTAGTTCAAAAAAAAAATATAGTAAAACACAGTTAAAATAAATTATTTCTATGTGATAACACGAATGATTCAATTTAAAACCAATTAAGAGCTTCATACTTTTTCTTTAATTGAACACATTTTGGATCGTATCCAAAAAACTTCTTTATTTCATCAGCCACAGTTGTTTGTTTTGATTTTGAAATAACATTTTTAGGTGTTTCAGTATGAAGGTCAATCATTCCACCATTTGTTTGAACGTTGATAGCAAGTTCATGAAGAGGTTTTTTTTGTTCTTTTTTACTTTGAGCTTCAAAACGCCTTTTTTTATCTGTTCCTTTGTGCTTTCTTGGTTTAATTCCAGCTAATTTAATATACAATTCCATTTTAGTAGGATCACTTTCAGTTTTCATTCTTTCATTAAGTATTTCAACTTCTTCAAGAAAGTTGTTATAAGTTGGGGTATCATTGAAATCCCCTCGGTCTAATTCTTTTATGTTTTTAGGTAACTTTTCTCGTTTTTCTTTTTTCATTAATGAGTCATCTCTTTTGTATGACACAAACTCACTTTTTGATAATTCAATTCCACACTTCGGACATGTAAATCTCTCATGTTTTACTGAAAGACATGCTTGACATAAAATATGACAACAAATAGTTGATCTTCTTAATTCATCAATTTTAGTTTTATCACATTCCCCACATTTTCTGTATTCATCAGGGATATGTCGTAGTGTTTTAGCATCAGGAAGTTCATAGGTCATGAGGTGTATAATCAAACAAAACTTTCAAAACTTTTTAAGTTTTTTTCTTTTTTTTATGAAAATGAAAGAAATATTTTGTGTCTCAAATAAAAGATTTGGGTTATATGAAGTAATACATATGGAAAGGAAATCTACAGAATGTATTTTTTGATGACTGTTTGTACAAATAATTTAATAAGATTTTGTGAATAAATTAAATACTGGATGAAAATAATATTATTTGAACACATATCTCAAAAATTTAAATCAAGTTAAAGTGATAATAAACTATCTGAATATCCTAAAGGAATTAAGTTTAGATTGAAAATTACGTTTTGTACATTTGATAATGATAGTAGGTATAGAGAAATCTATTCATAGTAAATTTAAAAATTAAGATAGTGTTTTTATAATAGTATTATATTGAGAATTTTAGAGATTAAAATATTTATTTATAATTTCAATAAATCAGTATAATGTAAATGATATTTTGTAAATGATATTACTTTCGGTAAAGAGAAATTTTGTTGAATTGATAATGTTATTGTATTTAAAATTTTTCTTGATGAATGAAATTTATATTTCACAAAAGAATAGGGAGTGAATGAAGATGAATTAGATGAAGAGTATTATTAAAAAAAGTTTTTCAATAACATTTGTAAAAAGAAAATTCCAAAGAAAAATATGTAACTATGAAATTTCTAGGTTTTTTCTATAAATCACAGGAGAAAGAAATTTTTTTGAGAGTGTTACAATAAAAATTAAAAAGAAGTGAGTCATCTAACAAGAAAGTAGAGACCTTTAAATAAATAATTAATAGAAAAAAATAAGAAATTAGAATAAAGGAAATTTCCAAAAGAAATTTCATAATTAAAGAAGAATGATGAGAAGTCTGAAAAAAAATTCAAAAGAAATTGTTTGAATTATTGATGATATACTTTTGATAAGTTAGTTTTAAAACTTTAAAATCAAAAGAATAATAAATTGATATGAACCAATCAATTTTTGTTGAACGTCAAACTTGTGCTCGGACACAAGTTATTGGGAATAAAGAGATATACATTGTTGTTAAACAAAATAATTTTGTCATACAACTACATTCAGAATCTATACAATTAACAGAGTGTGAATTTAAGTGTGTATTAATTTATGATACTCCTGATAAACGAATAGTTCCATTTGTCAATGCTTCACCAATTAAATATAAAATACATCAATTAACAACACATTCTGTTTCAATAGAAAGTAAATTAACTGTTTTATCTAGTCAACATGAAGACATGTTATTTATTGTACGTATTGATATTTTTAATAATAAACAATTAATTACTAGACTTTTTTCTGCTCCAATCAAAGTCACTTCTAAACTTGAGTCTAAAAAGAAACCAAAATTTGATATTCTCAAAGGAGATAATGAAAAAAAACCAAGAATCTATGAAGACTTAAATATTTCAAATTCATCAAGTCCTACGGATGAATCAAATATTTGTGTACTTACTCTTCTTGCCACGAATTCAATATTAATAGAACAAGTAAAAAAGAATCTTAATAAAATAGAACCAATTGAAACATTAGAAAATGGATTAAAAAAATATATTCGATTAATGCTTTCACTTGATTTCAGTTGTCATCAGTATTATCTCTTTGATTCTATAAAATCATTATCTCCTCAACAAATAACAGCTTTAGAAGAAATATCAAATGTCTTTACTCATTCCTCTCACTCAAGTCCATTTATTAATTTTAATCCACAAACTCAGAACCAAGAAACACGACTTGATTTAATTAATAATTCAATACAAAATCCATTTTTAAGGAAGTCATCAATTGAACAACAATTTTAATTACTTTTTGTTATAAAAACAAAAAGTAATTTATGAATAGTTTAATATAGTTATATTTAATAATATATTTTAGTTTATTTGTATTTTAAAAAAAAACTATAAAATCACTCCTTCATGTCAGAAAAACAACAAAATGATATAGAATGGGTTAGTCCTATCCCTCTAGTCCCTACTGAAGAAATGCTAAAAGACCCATCATTTGAACCTCTTGATCCTGCTGCCTATCTTCATACACTTCATCAACAAACGACATGTTGTGCAAGTGCACTTGATGATTATATCGCAAAGATACAAGTATTTCTTCAAAGCGTTTGTTTTGTTTAAGGTAAAATTAATTTTTTATTAATTAATAGTGTTCTGATGCTACTTCAAAATCAACTGAAATTCACAAAGCAAGTACAAATCAAGTTCTTTTATCAGTACTAGATTACTCAGACTCTGTTGATCAATTATTAAACCGATTTAGTCAAATTGAACAATCAGTAGCTGGTCTTGCTGAACTAAATGCTGAAGTGTTTGTTATTTAATAAATCATTTAAGAAGATAATATTAATTATTAGAAAAGACTTACGGAAGAAAGTTGAGCAATTAGAAGTATTTGTACGTCAACTTTGCTTTAAAAAATAAATAACACATTTTCAATAATAATAATAATTTTTTTGTTATTTTACCTAAACTTAAAATAAATTCTTATTCTTCCTTTTTTTAATTTCTACAAGAAAATAACTCATTAAAATGATAAAATTATTATAATAAAACTATTCAAATTAATTTAAAATATTCCATAAAGAAGTAATTGATTAACTGGTTATTTAAATTTTTTGTTTATAAGATGACTGATACTAATGTTTTCAATAATTTATTGTTTGATATAAATAGTGGATTACTAATGTCAATTTGTTGTAATGTTTGTTTTAGTTTTAAAGAGAAACAACAAAGATATAATAATATAGTTAATATATGATCCTACAGATCAGTTTTGTCAGAAAAATGCTTCATGTATTATGGAATACTTTTCTGCATATGGAAAAATGCAAGACTTATTTATTTGGGCATTTGAAAAAGAATATCTTGAAAAAAGTTTATTATTTTTAATAATTTTTAAGATGAATTATTAGATAAGAAAAAGTAATTTATATTATAGAAAATGCACGTGATGAAGTAGAGACATATAGATTTTTTACAACATTTAACTATCTTTACGCTATTGATAATTTTTTTGATTATTCAAAAGAAGTAATTAAACCATTATTTGAAGATCGTACAATGCTTGACTCAATTGATATTGATTTATTTAGAGGAAATTTAGATGAATATACTAAAGAAATGAATGAAAGGTATTACAAAAATATTCAAGATTTATTAAAAATGATTCAAATATTAAAAAATGGATTTGAAGTATATTTAAGATTAATTCCAATGAATTATTTTACAATGTTAAATGGAATATCTAAATTACTTGATAATCCAATTTATAAGAAAAAAGGATTTAATTCCAATTTATTTGGTAAAATTATTAAATTAACAGTAACTAATTTTATGAAAAATAAAAGAATGCTCAGAAGAGCATTTCAAAACACTGAACAATATATAGAAAAAATTGGATTTGTTGCTGACACTTTAGAGAAAATGCTTAATAAATGTAATGAACCATATGTTATGCACCTTGTTACTGTTGCACATAATTTAGAAGAATTTACATCAATTGAAACTATTTTAGAACATTCAAAATATGAAGAAAAACAACAAACTCAAGAAGTATGTCAAATGTCTTCAAATGAATTAGCATCTTTAATTAAATGTAATATTCTTCCTATTAAAAGAATGTTATCTCCATTAATTAGAGTAGAATTATCAAAAGCATTATCATTATCAGGTTGTTCTTCTGATGATTTCTTAATTTATACTAATGTACTTCGTTCTTTTGAAACTTTCTCAAGAGAGTTTTATACATATTTTAAAGCAGTATGTAGTGAAGAAGAAAGTAAATTAAGGCAATTAAATTCTATTAAAGAAAAGGTTGATCAATCAAATAATATACTAAAAGATAAGAAGATAAAAAATATGAAATTAAAAGAACAATTACAACGACTTCGTGTTAAAAAAGGAATTCACACTTTTTCTGATGTTTTATTAAAAACAAATACCTCTACTTCTGGTCCAATTACTGTTCAATCAAATTTAGAACGTCATAAAGGAAAATTATACGAAAATATACAACAACAAAAAGTAGTAACAAAAAATGAAAGTAAGAAAGTGACACAAGATGAAAAGAAAGCTGAGAAGAAAAGAAAAGCTGAACAAAAGAAAATAGAAAAAGAAGAAAAGAAAAGAAAACGAGAAGAAGAAAAGAAATTAAAAAAAGATGCGAAATAACATTTTTCTCCTTTCATTCATTTCTTTGTTTTTTGGTGTTTAAGTATTAACTTTATTTAACTTCAAACTACTAATTATTTTTTTTTTGGATTTCGAACTTTAAATCAATAATGTTCGATCTTGAGTCTTTTAATAAAATATTGTTTAACCAAGAGTCAGGTGTTATTTTTGCTATTTGTTCAAATGTTTGATTAATTTAAATACTTGTACCATGTCAAATATTTTATATTTATTTGTTAGTTAATTTATAATATTAATGACAAAGAATGCATTAAGAATGCAGAAATTTTAATGAAATATTTTCATGCACATGGCAGATTAGAAGAATTAATTATTTGGGCATTTAATAAACAAATTATTACAAAAGGTTTGTACTACCAATTCAATAAGATTTATCATTAAAATATCAAATAAAATAATATTGTAGATAATAAAAATATATTGTTTAATAATGATGGATATTTTTCTATATTTTTCTATGTATTTGCATTAAAATATATTCCTAAATTTTTTCAATCAGCTATTCATTTGATTTATGACCAACAACAATTAATTGATCAAATTAATGTGAATGTATTAAATGGAAATTGTGAGGATTATTCCGAAGAAAACAATAAAAGTTATGTAAATAGTTTAATGACATTAGTTAAATTATTTCATAGTGTTCATGACCATCAATCAGAAATTTTAAATAAATTTTCTCCATTCTTTATTCATTTAGTAAAAATTATTTTTAAGAGAATTGACCAATTGGTTGAAGATAAAGAAGGATTAATTAAAAATGATATCTTCAATGTGATGGTAAGAAGTATCTTTAATATTGTTTCTAATGATATTGGATTTTTTAAACAAATTGTTGGAATTGATTTTTATGAAAGAAATTCAAAAGTTTTAACATTTATTTCTCAATTAATTACAAGAGTTGTTGGTGTTAAAACAACTGATAATGATATTCTTGCACACCAACTAAGAAGCATGTTAAATAAAGAAGTTGATATTGATAATTTATTATTATCTAAACATATAATGAATAGTCCTGATGATGATAGTTGCAGGTTCATTGAATTAACACCAGAAATTGTTATTGACATAGTTATGTTAATGAAAACAAATGCACTTCCAATGAAAAAATATTTGAATAATAGTATTAGTTCACAAATATATCAATCATTAGAATTTTTTACAAGTAATATTGATGATTATTATACATATGAAAATTTAATTCATTCATTAAATCAATTTGTTCATGATTATTATGTACAATTATATATCAACGTAGGACAGGCTGATAAAATTGAAGAGCAATTTTATCTAATAAAGGAAGAATATGATGAAAAGTTTTTTGAATTAGAAGAAAAGAAGAGAAAGAATCAATTATTGTTAGAACGATTAAATGAACTTAAAAAAAGAAAAGGGATTCTTGGAATATCAAAAGATTGTTTAAAATCATCAAATCTTTCTTTAAATTCAAATGAATTAAAATCAAGTCAAAAAAAGAAAACTTCTTTATATGATTCTTCTCTTAAAAATATGTTTGAGAGTATGGAAAAAAAACATAAAGAAAGAATAGAGTCACTTAAAGAAATAAGAGAAAAACGTATTGAACAAATGAGAGAGAAAAAGAAACAAATAAAAAAAGAGTGGAGTTCAAATTGGAAGGAGTTTAAGGAAATTCGTGAAGAAGAAAAAAGAAAGAAAGAACTTAAGAAAGCACTGAAAAAAGAAAAAAGAGAAGAAAAGAAAAGAAAAAAAGAATTTGGAGATTTAACAAGTGAAATATCAAGCATATCTATGAGCACTTCTACAACAAATTTGAGAGATAATAGTTCTGAAATTAATTAACTCTTTATTATTATACTATTTAATAATTCTTTGAAAGGGTTTTTTTTTAATTTTATCTATTTATTTCAGAACTTTGTTTATTAATTATTATTCTATTTTATGAAAATTGTTTCTTTTAATTTAAATAATAAAAAACCACTTAAAATTACTACAGTTCATAGTCAATACATTCTTCGTACAATTTCATATTCAGGAGATGATAACGTTGTTGTATTTATTGTCTTGGAAGGGAAAAAACCAATACGAATTTGTCGTATGAATGGAAGTGGAAGTAGTGAGTATTTACTTCCAATTGATAAGAGTGTATCATTTATGCTCAAAGGAAAAGGGACAGTAACACTAACCTTTACTGAAC
The DNA here is from genome assembly GCF_000209125.1 of Entamoeba dispar SAW760. Lineage (NCBI taxonomy): Eukaryota > Evosea > Mastigamoebida > Endamoebidae > Entamoeba > Entamoeba dispar. Next base: position 28,961 of record NW_001855878.1, read on the forward strand.
ATGTACTTGTTAGTAATGATGATACTGTAAGTTATATGTGTGATATAATAACAGAAAGTGATCGTGAAAAAATGCTTTAAAATTCTTAAATAAATAAAAACTAATTCAGTTTTACTTACTTTTTTTGTTTTTTAATGATTTACCGAGTGAATATATGTAGATATAACATTAACCAATATAATATTAGTACCAAATACAATGATTTCTGAAATGAATATACTAAACATTGAATTCTTTCCTTTAAATTCAAGTCTATATCTATAATAAACTCAAATACCATACGATCTAATACTGTAAATTTACAAATACTGTAAGAAATAAGATACCATACCCTCTATTATTTTTGGTACTACAAATAGAAGTAAAACAAACATTGCATTGTACATACATCATTAAATGCAACAAAAATCATATCATAAGATAAGAACAGAAAATAACATCTTTTTTACAATATCTAACCCAATTGTAATTAAACAAAAAATTTGTTGAAAGAAAGAAATGAATATCGTATTGTTGGTTTGGGGAGATCAAATGATAGTTGATAGATAATACCAACATATTAATAAATTATGCCATAGTCTGACGTATTCTATAGTATAAATAAGTTTTCCAAAGAAATTCAAATCCATAACGGTAATAATATCTTGTTAATCCTATTAAAACAAGGCTGTTCCAAATACTGCAATAAATCTTTCTTTAGTAAAAAGTGATTTATTTGGATAAAAACTAGGTAAAAGAGTGTAATGGTGTAATACATAAAACACTGGATAAATCTTTATATGAATAGATAGTCCAAAGAATAATGAACATAACCATACTTCTCTTTCGCACAAAAAATAAAATGCTAAACTAACAAATAAACATACTGTAACTTCAACATTTCCTCTTGTAGAAATAACAATTGACATTGGAATAAATGCCCAAACACCAATACATAATAATGACATAATAAATGAATTTGTTTGTCTTAATAAATTAAACTGAAGAAAGCAATAATAACATAAAATCTACAGAATAATATTTTTCCAAATTGTTCATTTGAAAGAATGTCTGGGATTAATATTTTTTGCTAGTAATGATGCACATCCATATATAGCACTTGTATCTGGTGATTCTCCATTAGTTGAATATCTTGAGCATCATTATATACATAATCAATGGCTGTATATCTTACATTAAATTTTTTATCTTGGTACATTCCATGTGCTATTAACCCATTCCAATTCTTAACGTACTAAGGAAAAATAGATAACTCCAAAAGCATTAAGTAAAAGAATATAATTCCGTTCTTGGCATTAATTTTTCACAAAACAATAAAACTTTAGACTTTCATTTTTTTAAGTTCTTATTTAAGCAACATGACCCTTTATTTTGTGTTTTCAATAACTGAACTAACACTAACTAAATTACTTTAAAACAATATTATTAGAATATGTTTTTAAATTATTAGTTATATTATTTGATAAATAAATAGTTTCTTCAAAAACTCATTTAAGTTTTATTTGTATTTTTCTATTAAAAAAAGAAATACATAATTTTGATAACTAATGAAGAAAAGAGTATGTCAATGACTAATGTTAGTGGTTAAATATATTATTGATTAGCTGAATCGCCAAGAGTAACCAATGATAATCCTCACAAGTATCTTGGTTTTGAAAGAAGAGATAAAGTAATTATTATTTATTGTATATGTTTATTAATTCTTATACCTTCTGTTTTATCATTATTAAACACTATAAAATATATCAGTATCAATAAAACAAGAAAAATTAATATTGGTATAATCTATAATTTAACTTATGATTTTGTATTATTAAATATAAATTAAATGAATTTGATATTATAGATAAATAAATATCAATTTTATTAATCTATTTGTATTTATATAATATAAATATCAATAAAATTAAATTATAAGTTAAATTAAATGAAATATGAATATGAATAATATTAATAAGAAATGAAATAATTAAATAATAAGAATATATTTAAAATATAAATATCAAATTCATGAATAAAATAAATAATAAATTATAATTTAAATTAAATAATTAAAAGAATGATGAAAGTATTTTATAAGAATATTATTTTTATTGATTTAATAACTGTATTACCATTTTATTTGAATTAAAACATAATATAATCATTATATTTGATTTTCTATTAATTATTTTAAATATTATTTATTTGAATTGAAATGATTATAATAAATATATATGATTTGTAATTTGTATATTTAGTTTTATGAAATTATTATTAATCAAATATTGGTCATTAAATATAAAATTATTTCTATTTCATTCATTTAGTAAAGATAATAAGATTAATTATTTATGAATGGATCTATTTAATTTACTTCTTATTCTTATATTATTTTATTCTATTTATTCTTATATCACTATTCTTTCTATTCTTTCTTATGTTGTATTTGAAGTTAAATTATTATTAATTCATGTTTATGTGTAATTAAATATTTATTCATATATTATTTACTTATTTTTATTAATTTTCTTGTTTTTGATTTTAATACTCCTCTTAATTGTTTTATTATTATTGATTTTGTCATATTTTACTTTATTAATTTATTACTTCTTGTTAATTCTTTCATTCCTACAACATCTTAGTTATATATTATTAATTCATAATTGATAAAATTAGAATACACTATTACTCATGGTTGTTGATATATGTCAATATACAATTATACATTTAATTTATATTTCTATTTTAAATATTTACATTGAATTATTTGAGAATTTATGACAATTAGTAATTTAATATATCTAGAATTATTCACCGTATTATTATCAGTTAGTTGATACTTTAAAAGTTATTAAGAAGATTAAAATCAATAAAATTACATTTCAACTTCCCCCAAAATACACCACAAACAATCATTAAAAATATGAAAAACTTAATATTCTACATATTCATCTCTGTTAATATATTAGAACTGTTTCATTCTATTTCTCACATCTTTCAATTAATCTCTATGATAGAAGTAGAACATATTCAATTTAATTAAACAAATTCATTTTAATGAAAATTAACGATTCACATTAAAATTTACCAAAATAATTAAGATTTATTAATTTTGTTAACTAATAAAACAAACAATAACAAGTTTTAATAGTACAATACCTATTGTAATATCAATAAATATACCCTGTAATAATTATTCCTTTATAAATATGGACTAATGCCTTTTTCCATGAGAAAGAAATTAACCAAAAATAAAAGAGATATAATTTTAAATGTTTTCAATTCTTGAATAAAAAGAAGAAAGAAAGATAAAAAAGGAAATAAAACTCTAACTATTCTTTGTTCTAATAAATATTAATAACTTGTCTTATTTTTTTTTGAAGTAGAGTACTAATACCGTAGAGTTAATGTAAAGTAACATATGGCTGAAGTTGTTCTTTGGTTTTCTCATAAATTAGATAATCACCAATATCCACAAGATTACCACAAGCATCAATTAACTGATTCATTTCAACCAATTTTTTTTCTTTCTTTAACCTGCAAATAGCCTTTTTTGAATTTTCATTAGGAAGTAATAGAGAAATAATTTGTTGATATATTTGAACTTTGTTTTGTTCAACATTACTGCAACGTTCTTCTTCTTTTCTAACTCGTTCAACTTCTTTTAGTTTTATTTCTTTATACTTTTTTTCATTTTTTATACTTTTACTTTCGTTTTCCACCATCTCTATCCAATTATCTTTTTCTCCATCCTCACGTTTAAACTTTGTATAATTACCATCACGATCAAAATTACCTTCTTCTCGTTCTCTATCAAGATTAAAAGGTTCTATTGCCCCTTCTTCAGTTAGTTCATCCTCACGTTCTTCTCCTTCAAAATCATCATCATTCCAATCTGTTTCAACTTCTTTTCTTTTTAACTTATGTTCTTCAACTTCAGTTAAGTTTTTCTTAGTTGCATGAGTCCTGTTGTAATCATCTCTAAGATATTTAGTATATTCCTCTTGTAATTCTTGTTGGAGTTGTTTATCACTCATTAACTTAATTATTAATAAATGTTTTAAAACTCTTTTATAAAACAATATTTTAAAATAAAATAATAAAATAAATTCATAACGAGATATTAAAATTAAGCAGTCTTGTCAGCCTTCTTTTCTTCAGCAACTGGAGCAGCTTTTTCTTCGACAGCAGTGGTAACAGTTAAAGCAGCTTGTTGTTTTGCTTTATCAGCAAGATCTTTATTAAGTTTATTTTGAATCTTCTTTTGTTTTTCATTATGTTTGAATCCATTAATTCTACCACCGAATTCTCTGTACATATGAGCATTCTCGAAGTAAATAGATTTGACGTTTTGAACAAGTGATTCAAATGCAGCTTTGTCTTCTTTCTTAGTTTCAGTAACAGCAACAACTGCAGCAGTTGGTCTGTGAATTAATTGTCCAAGTCTAGCCTTTCCTTTAACAATACAATATGGGACTTGTAATTTCTTGCAAAGGTATGGAAGATAAACAACCATTTCTAATGGTTCAACATCATGAGCAATAACAACTAATTTAGCTTGTTTTCTTTCAATTAATCTAACAACATTATTAATACCATAACTAAGGGTAGCTGGTTTTTCAGTTTTCTTTGAAGCAGTAGCTTTTTCACCTTTTTGTGTTTTTTCAGCTAATTCTTTAGCAGCAGCTCTAATTCTTTGTAATTTAGCAGCTCTTTCTTCTGGTTTAATGTGATCAAGAATTTTGAATAATTGAGTAGCATTACTTTTATCAAGAGTATGATTAGCAAAGATGTTGACTGCTGGTGGGGTCTTTAATCTTTTCATTAATAATCTCTTTTCTTTTTGAATTCTAACATATAGTGGATATTTAACATATCTGGTCAAATCACGTGGATGAGCTACATTACCTTTTCCAAATACCTTCTTATTAGCAACAATAAGTGGGTTGGTTTGTTTTGTTTGTTTTTGTTTGTTAGATTTTCCAGACATCAGTAACAAAGGACTGCGTAGTTAGTAACCCTTGAGGGTATTTTTTTGATAATTGTAAAATAATAATTAATAATATATTTATAGTATATTTTATTTTTCTCATAGTCAGCATGTGATATTATAAGTTGATATTGATTAATCGAAGGTGCTATGAGTTTGTGAATGTTTATTTCATTTGCGTTCAGTCTTAAGAGTGGGACGTCAAAATTACTAGGATTTTTAGAAAGTGGATAAAATGTAGTAGAGGAGAAAAGAAAACAGAAAAAAAAGAAAAACACAAAGAAATGATCTAGGGTTTAAAAGGAATCATTCAAGAACTAGAAAATGTAAAAATGCCACGTAGTAAAGGAAAGGGAGGAAAAAGAAGTGGAGCTAGAAAAGGAGGAAATGTTGGAGGAATTCATGAATTAGTCTTCAAAGAAGAAGGACAAGAATATGGACAAGTTACACGTATGTTAGGAAATGGAAGACTTGAAGCATATTGTTTTGATGGAAAAACAAGACAATGTCATATTCGAGGACAAATGCAAAGAAAAGTATGGATTAATGTTAATGATGTTATTTTAGTATCACTAAGAGAATATGAAGATGGAAAAGCCGATGTTATTAAGAAATATAATTCAGATGAAATTATTCAATTAAAAAAATATAAAGAAATTCCTGATAGATTACCTGCTGAAGATGTAGAAGAGAAAAAAGATGTTGGAATTAAATTTGGAGTTGGAGATGATATTTCTGATGATGAAATAAATGAAGAAGAAGATAGTTATGAAGAAGAAGAGGAAGAAGAAGAGGATAGTTATGAAGTTCCAGCCCAAAACAGAGTGTATACTTTGGATGATCTTTAAACAAATAACCTTAATGATCAATAAGTAATAACTTATGAGTAAATAACTGATTTAATGGTTCTTTGTTTTTTTTTTTAAATTTTATCTAAGCCATTTTAACAACTGTAACTTCAGGACCATGTTTTTTTCTAAATAAAATAACATAAAGAACTAATAAGAGTATTGAAACAATAGTAAGAACCAAGAAATATCCAAAAACACCTAATTTTGCATATGCCGCATAGTCTGACAATTGAGTAATGATACAGTTAAATAAAATAGAAGAGGTCAATACAAACCATAAGGTTCATGTTCTATAATAATAGTGTTTGTCATATATAAAATAAAAGATTAAAACCAAAAACAAACGTAAAAAAAAAAAATAAAATAGAGAATTAATGAAATAATGTGTATTAGAAAACAAAAGTAGAGGATATCCTTTGTTTTGGAATAGGTGATGGAATTGAAGTCATAGGTTGTGAATCAAAATCAAATGAATTAAATTCTTTTTTTTGTTTTTGAGTGGATTTAAATGAACTTTGACCAAAATCAAATGAGGAATTAGAAGTTGTTTGGTGAATAACTTTTGCTTGAGGAATATATGATGGGGTTGTTGAGTTAAAATTAAAAAGAGAAGGAGATGATTGATTTATTGGTTCAGAAGATATGTCAGGTTGTTTAGTTCCAGAAACTTTAAGAGATTGTTGACAAGAACCATGACTAGTGTGAAGTTGTTTTTTGTCTTGGCTCAATTCATCAAATGAACATTTATCTTTAAATTCGAATGATTGACCTGTTTCTTGTTTTTGACGAGGGATAAGAACTTTTACAGGTTCATTAAAATTAAAGGTTCCAAAGTCATGAGGTTGGTGATTTTCATTTAGTTTTGGAGTTTCTTTTGGAAGTCTTGATGAATGAGTATTTGCTATTCTTGGAGATCGAGGTAATCCTTTTGCAAGTTTGCCACAAATGTTAATTGTATTTTCATTAACTTCTACATGAGTTTTTTTTGAAAATTCAGAAGTGTTTTGTTGATTAGATAATATAGAAGTTTTTGTCCCACTTACTTTAATACTATCGTCTTTATGTTTTAATTCATTTTGTTCATTATTTTGGTGACATGGTTGTTTTTGTATTTTTATATCTTTGATAGATTGTTGTTGGGGTTGTTGAACATTTTGGTTGTGATAGAATTGAAAAGGTTTTCTAAATGAAATATAAGGATTTGGTAATTTAGTAGAATCTGTAATAAAACCAAGTATTTGAAAAATATCAGCTCGTTGTGTTGGGTTTCTAATAAATATCATTTTAAATAAAGTTTGAAGAAGAGGAGAACAATTTGGTAGATCATATTTTACACCAAGAATTTTCATTGGACTATCTTCAAATGGAGTGTGTAGAGTTAAACATTTATAAACTAAACAGCCAAATGCCCAAACATCACTTTTACATCCAATTGGGAGATATTCATAAACACTAATTAATTCTGGTGCTCTATATTCAGGAGTAGTCATTTTATTAACTTCCTCTTCAACGATACCACAATCTCCTTGTTTTCGTAATAATTCAGATTCAAATGTAGCACTTCCAAAATCAATAAGTTTAAATTTTCTTGTTGAAGAAAATAAAATATTTTCAATTTTAATATCTCTATGAACAATAGGAGGATTTTGAGAATGAAGAAATGCTATTGCATTAGCTATTTGATAGAAAATACCAAGTACAATAGATTCTTGTAATCCTTTTGGATATGATTTCTCTAAGATTTGAACTAATGAAGAAGGACAATATTCCATTAACATTAACACTTCTTTTCTAGGATTAGAAAATGCAGCAGAAAGATATAATTGACAAACAAATTCACATTGACAACATTTTTTTTGAATAGCAATTTCTTTTTTAATTTGGTCTAATCTTTGTTGATCAAAAAAGGATTGTGTTTTCAAGGCATAATTAATTGATAAATTATTTTGTGGATGGGCAAGATATAGTTTTCCAAATCCACCACTTCCTAATTCTCTTTCAATGAGTATTGACTGATTTCCAAGTTGGATTTGAGTATTTCCCATTATAATTATTTAAATAAATGAATTTTAAGATTATTGAATGGAATTGTTAAATTTTTTTGTAAGCTTTGAATGAATTGTTGTTCCAATTTTTTTCTACTTTATAGAAACTTTAATAAGACAATCCTACTTTTAACGTATTTGTTTGTCTTTTTCACTTATTGTTAGATGTTTTAATTTTTAATTATTTTAATTAATTATTGTGTTTAGTTTTAAATTAATAAAGATATACAAATGTGACTGATATAAAATTATTTATTAACAAACAAATGAAATGTTGTATTTTTAAAAAGAAAAACAACTATTCAATTTATTTCCATTAAATTATCTTTAGGTATCAAGCTACAACTATCTCTTCGAACTTTTTCACCTAGAGCCTTAACAGTTTCAATTTTTTTTAATTCATTTAATGATTTTTTATTCATTTCATTCATTTGTTTAACCATCTCAAGTGCTTCTTCTAACATCATAGCATCTTGTTGTGTTATTTCTTCTGTTCCTACTCTTTGTTCTATTTGTTTAGTGTTTTGAATTTTTTTAGTGAGAGAAATAACCATTTCTTCAATTTTTTTCCGATTTTCTTCTGCTCTCATTTGTAAGTCACGTAGTTGTTTTTCTTCATTAGAAGTTTTTACAATTTCTTTTGT